>NC_050183.1:22766519-23067769 GCF_008315115.2 Sander lucioperca
AACCATGCAGCACAGCACACAATCAGTCACCATTATGCCAAATGCAAGGAGGAGACAGCGAGGCAGCATGGGTTGGTGCAGTATGGAAAAAAAGTACTGAAATATCCCATAATAAAAAAGAAAGTACAACAGTGAATAATTAGGTTGTGAAATGGCTGATGAAATGAAACAGGTCACAGCTGGCTGAGAACGAGAAGCAGAGTGTTATGCCACACAAGTGTTTGATCGGGTCAGTTTGCAGGTCTGTTTGTTAGTTGGATGATGATGATTTGGGGGGGGGGAGAAGAGATGAGGTGAGCTGATGGATCTGTGCAGTCATTCCAGAGAGAAGAAGAAGAAGAAGTGTGACACAATGTGCACATAGTTATAAAACTTACTTCCTGTGGGAAAGGATCTGGTCAAAGAGGATTCAGGCTCTGACAGAGGAGTCCCCCACGCATCAGACCCAGAGAAACCCACTAAGTTCAGGAGGGGACAGAACAGGCCAGGTCAGGGGGATTAGAGCCAAAACATTTAAAGGGTTTCTGATTCCTTCGGGCTATAAAAACCCATTCAGTGTAAGAGGGTAAACAACAGAGATCAGCATGTCAATAAAATCTTTCATTAAAAACAGTCTCACAGAGAATACATTTTCTTTGCCAACTGAATTTCAGTGCCACTGTTATAGTGGAACACAGGGCTCAGCACAAAATGCATCTGAATACATGGCTACAATCTTATTCACTCAAACTGATTTCTAGAGGCAGAATACAAACTATTTGGGCACAGAGGTGGCCCCACAAATCTCTCCAAGCCCACTTGTGACCACTTTTTTGAAGAAGAAAAATACAATAGTATAATAACATTATCATTTAATGAATTCAACATGATGAAAGTTGATATAAAAGCTTACCTTTCATTATTACCTTAACCATTAACCACGCTATTTAAAATTTTACTTACCACTTGTCTCAACAAAAAATCTGATTATGCCAAAACCCACATTATTATAGTTGTGTAATATGACAATATACTGTATGAGAGGTTAGTTAACTGAAAGACATTTTGTTATACTGTTTACATTGAGCTGTCTATCTGTCTATCTTACTGTATTATTACTGGTTATATAAGCCCAAGTGTTGCATCTAATATTGGATTCATAGGATATCTGCATTATTGTGATTAAGTAATTTTTCAGGCATTTCATTTACTGGATTTACCAAAAACAACACTGCCATCAGATTATCTTATCTATAAACTGCTTCTCTAAGAGTTTGCAGTACATACACTCAGTTACAAGTGTATTAGGTACACAAAGCTACAACTACAGCAGTCTAAAACAAATGCTACTTTCAAACTACATCCTCCAAAATAACCATACAGTTAAACCAACACCTCTCTAAAACAGTTTCAACTAAAATTGGACATTATAACCTTCATTAAGGTAGGATTTATTCCAGAGATCTATTAGACTGCATACATTTTAGCTACATAAAACCTTAAAAAAAAACAACAAAAAAAACAAAAAAACAGGCAACTTAGTTTATAATACATAGTATCATAAATATAAATGTAGTGGACAAAATATTAGAATCACTTAAAAGTACTGTATGTCCAGTAAAAACTGATCACTACTGTACAAAACCTCATGAGGTCAGGATTTATTGCAGCGCTGTTGTATCAGACTGTATTAGGTATAGCAAGCTGTACCTAATCAACTTAAAACTGAGTGTAAAATTAGATATACCATGATAAAAATGTGTATCTATAATCACACATCCCTACTCGTTATGCTTTTGTAACAATAAAACCATAATGGGTTAGAAAGTAAAAAGTTACCAGTTGTCACACACAGAGTTATTCGTCTAAATGAATGTATATAGGGAATTTGTGTGAGGTTGATGTTAGTTATGCCTGACATGCCAGTTGCGTAACAGCTAAGAGCTCTCCCACAGCCTGTACCACTAAATCCTACTGGATTGGCTGAGAGCGTGTGACAGCAGAGTCTGCATATTAACAAGCTGCACTGTGCACATGAACATGACCTCCACGCCAACCACATGCCAATTTCAACTTTGACCTTAGTAAAGACAGAATCCACAACTGCACAGTGAGCCTGAGGGAAGAACAATGATGTTAGAGAAATAGGTGAGAGGGGGGAGGCGGTGGAGGAGGAGAGAGAGAGAGGGTATCTGCTTTGACAGCCAAGCAGGGCTTAGCTGGCGGCCTTAAAAAGACAATAAGTGTGTGTTCAGAAAGCCTTTTTCATTGTGTTGCTATCCCAGTTTATTGTTAGAATACAGTATGTTTGTGTTGATGGTTCGTTACCAGTGTTTTGTCAGACACAGAGATGTACACACAGAAGAGACAGAAACTCAGAGTGACACGACAAAGACACAGGGAGGAGGGTTACCTTCAGTTTTAGGTTCTCCAAAGGCTGTTTCCAAAGGAGGCCCAAATAAGGCTGTGGTGTCTTCAGAGACTGGTGATTGTTGACTGCTGCAACACACAAAGGACAAAAGGAAAGAATTGGTTACAGAAGGTAATTTTAGGAAACAGCTACACTGTACATATCATCTAAGTATAGCTTCCGTCATCTGATCATTTACAGGTAGAATACACTTGAACACATAACAGATCCCACTTGGTATGTAAATAAACAATATGTTATCCCTAGACCCAATGCCTACACTTTTAAGAAGTAAATACAGATCCAAAACCGCTATACTATACAGACTATATGGCTGTATATACACATTTTTTTATCTGCTGTCGTCTTAATGAATTGGATGACAGTTAAATGTAACTGTATTATAGTAATTATTATTTTTCATTTGTCTGTGCTTGTTTGGCACACTATATGCCTTTTTTTGGTTTAATTATGTGGGGTAATTTGAACAATTTATTGATATGTTGCTAATTTTGTGATATTGATTTTATTGTGATAAGAAATGCATAACGTTTTTCTTTTTTTACCTGCACAGTTACAACATATTCAAGCAGTAATGGCAATTTTTAGCTGTGGAGAGAGGAAAATCTACACCTGACAAGGTGCATCTGTATCATGGCTAATGGTACTGGACTGACAACAAACAAAGATACATGTAGACACTAAAAACTAGCATTCAACCAAACCACAAAAAACATGAGGAATAACTATACATACAACTATAAACCATAAACACAAGCATTCATACTAGAAGAACCTGTGTTTATGTTCCCACAGCACACAAAGGACCATGGTGTTGTTGAGTAGATAAACACAGTGACAGCTCTGCAGATTCATTGAAGCCTCAAGTGGCCCTCCAGCAGAATAAACACAATTTCTGTCACAAACTTCTTATGTTTTAGTAGGATGGCAAAAGTTGGGGGAAAGCTAAACAAAATTTTGTTGTGTTTATCATTCATTATGTTAGAAGCACAACATAACTTATCTCACAGCCTTTGGTTATATTAAGATATATATAATATAATATATAGTAGCAAATGTTAGAAAGCCTTGAGTCATACACAGAAGGTTTCAGTGAGACAACAAAAGAGGTGATGCTGGATGCCACTGACATCCGAGTAAAAATATAAAAATCGCCAATGCCATCACCTACATTAGCTTACAATGCATTTTACAGCATGTTCCAAAAGAATGCAGTATGCAGTTTCCACTGCATTGCTTTACAACACAAAGGTTTATATTTTAATTGTACAAGGCAGTAAAAGGGAGCCAGTGTCTCAGCCCAAATAAAACCAGTAAAAATTGCTTTTTAGAAATGCAAAAAGAGTAAACATACAGATACACAGCCCAATGCCATAAGACAGGCGAAGAGATCAGCAGTGACACATACAGTATGATACACGTAGCAGCACCATCTCATTAAGTGGCAGTGGCTTGTCCCCCCTCAGGGAAGAGTGAGGTACATACCTGGGGGGTTGCGGTGCTGGGGCTGGTGTGGGGGCCACAGTGGGTAAAGTAGGGACGACACGTCTCGGTCTGGCAATCTCCTCACCTGGAAGCATAATTAAATCAGTTTAGCACATGTGAGTCTTTTTAATCATATTCTCTGTAATTCACCAGCATTAAAAGTGAACCTGGCCTAAGCTGCAACGAGACTGATACTTACTGGATGGGTTCCGTTTCAAACCCTGTAACATAAAAAAATGACAGTAAATGTAAAAACCCAAAGACATGAAACAGCAAAGAGTCACTAACAAGTACAACGTTGCCTTTATTCAAATAATATTTATCTATAATGCTACTAAAATCAGCATCCTACATAGCCCCATCTATGTAGAACAGCTGCAAATACACAGAAAAACATCCAATGTAAATGTGAGGCAGTCCTCAAAAAAAAATCTAACTTTTCTTTTTATATAAAAATCTGTGTGGTTTAAACAGAACAATATTGTATGCTGTACAGTAGTGAAGGTCAGAGGTCGACTTAATCTGATGAGACCTGCGGAACTACAAGACCCATTATAAGCTACACAGGAGTAAGCATTACTAACACACAAACACTGCGCGGTACAGAAAAGGTTGTACTACAGGACGAAGATTGCCTCTATTAGACAGCAGACAGAATTGACGATGAGAGAAAATGAGGAGACAGAGAGATGAGGAATGAGATGCAGTAAAAGGTCACACAGGCAGGACACAAACCAGGGACAAGGCAACCCACGGTAAGTGCCCCAACCCCTGTTCCACCCCCAAATGGAAATACTTTTTGCAGTTTTTAAGTTGTTACTTTGCAAGATTATTTTTTTTTTTTTGGGGGGGGGGGGCATTTTAGGCCTATTTATTTAGGACAGCTGAAGACATGAAAGGGGGGAGAGAGGGGGAACGACATGCAGCAAAGGGCCGCAGGTCGAAGTTGAACCCGCGCCGATGCGTCGAGGAGTAAACCTCTATATATGGGTGGGCGCTCTACCAGGTGAGCTACACAGGGGCCCTACATATCTTATTTCTATTGCAGCATTATCGAAAGTCTTTCTTTTGTATTTACCAACTACAGTACATTTTCATACTAATTGAAAACCCTGGAGGTACAACATTGGGTAGGATAATGTTGACCAGCATGACAGTGGTCCCTTAGATGGCACTGTAAACAACAATTCATATGCCTTATAAGTGATTCACTGAACACTGCCCATTCAGTGAAATATGGCACATACAGTTCTAACAAGTCACCTCAGCAGCTGCTGTATATCAGATGGACAGCAAACATATCTGCCATTAGGGATACAGTTTAAATAAAGGAGAGTAAGTTACTCCGATAAATACCTCCAAAATTCAATAACAATAACATTGTTAGTGTCACGTAACAGTAACTGCTGCCTGTAGTGAGCTAACTATGATGTGAGCATTGGTTTTAGGTGTCAAGAGAGAAGGTTTGAGTCTGATAAAGTTTGAGTGTAAGAAAGTTAAAAGAGAAATGAGTTATGTTGTTGGAGAGGCATCAGCAGAATAATATTGCCTCTCTAGCTGTCATCTTAAAAAAACCCTATGTATGAGAGCGTATGTACGAATTCACCATGTGAGGGACACAAGAGGCCAAGAAAGGCAGAGGGCAGATAAGGAGAGAGAGGGAGGAGTGGGGAGGAGGGGGGGGAAAGCAGATGAGATGAGAAGACACGATGATGGGGGAGTGACTGAAAAATGACATCAAAGGGTCCAGCTGTCAAAAGTGCAAATTTTATCCCCAGAACAGAGACCAAGCACGAAGCCATTCAAGATGAAAAACAAACATGCTAGTGATCTTGAGAATCTAGGGGAAAAATATAGTTATTTATTCGTTTAAATATTAATGTCAAAACAAATTAGCCAACGGTTTTGACCCGTCGCCTCAGCCACTGAACCCACCTACGCATTTTTCGGTCTTATTTAACCGACTCCAAGGACAAGGTGGAGCAAAAGGGTACAAGAAGCATGAGACATTATAAGCCTGACCCCAGGGAGACGGAAAGAAAAGGACACTTACCGGGCTACGTCTCTGTGACCAGCAAAAAGGAAGAGAGAAGAGACACCTGGTCAGAGAGTGACAAATCAGTAAAGCAGAAATCATATGCATGAGGAGGAGAAGAATTTTGCCCTTGAGGGGACGAGGAGGCTTCTCATTTGGCAGCTTAGGCTCTCCCGTCTCCTCCTCGCATCTCTTACATTCTCAGTGAGAGGTGCGAGGAAGAGACATGAATGAGGGGAGCAAGGAGACATGTTAGCATAATGAGAAGCACCCAACATATCCATAAAGAGGGTGTGATGTGCTCATCTGTCTTAGAATTAGTGAGACATTTCTTGTGCAGCCTTATATGGTTTCAGGATGTTTAAGCATAAATGCAAATGGCTCAATAAGCAGTGGTGGAAGAAGTAGTCAGATCCTTTACTTAAGTAAAAGTACTAATACCACACTGTAAAAATACTCAAGTAAAAGTCCTGCATTGAAAATGTTACTTAAGTAAAAGTATGTAAGTATCATCAGGAAGATGTACTTCAAGTTTTAAAAGCAAAAGTACTCGATGCATAAAAATCCTCACATTTTAGAAACCGGAAACGATTAAAACAGTTCTGTGTTTAATCGTCTAACCATTACAGGTGGACTTTTTAACCGTTATATCGTTGGGTAGTTTTGTTTATAATAAAACATTGTATTTTATAAACTACATGTGTTTTGTGTGCAAAACTCTTAATTTGACTTATTCAAATTGATCTGTGTGTGTGTTTGTGTATATGCCTGAATGCCCGTCTTCTGTTGATGGTGAGAAAAAACGTGTAGCAATTTAAGGCCTTCGGATAAAAGAGGATATTTGCCTGAATCTCTAATGTCATCTGTGAACCTGCTGTGACTGGACATCATCCAAAAAAGCTTGTGGAGCTGCTTAAATCACTTCCCTCTCTTCCTGCCCTCATTTTTTATTTTTTTTATTTCTATACCCATCCCTTTATTTGATAATTTTTGTTAAAAAAACAATATTTTTGCCATCTAATCCTTTTAAGTATCCTTTCATTTTCCCTTCTAGTCTCCCATCTAACCCCCCGGTCTCTTTAATTTCTGCTGAAATCTCTCCATCTGCCTGCGTCACCTCCGTCTCATCATCAGCTCTCTCTCCCCTCCATCTCTCACTTGGGAGCTCCTGCTTGTTCCAGTTGTGCAGTGGGCCATGAGTGATTAAAATGATGCAACAAGGAGGTGGGACATGCTGGTGGAAGGGATTCATTTCATTGGGTGAATTGGAGCAGGCCACAGCGCAATAGTGTTTGTCATAACCAATTATCTTCTCCCTGCTGTATGTAAACAGGAAGAACAACAGGAAGCGGTCAGAGTCACACATTGTGACCTTTAAGCCTAAAATATTTGTCTTTAACACACAAATAGTTGTGTACAAATAATGCTGTTTTTTTGGGCCACTCCAAACAATTATGATATATTTAAAAAAAAATAATCAAAAAACGGAAAAGAATCAGAAGAACATTTTGTAACTGAGGCAGGTCATAACTGAACTGAGACAGCTGTAAAGTGCCTGAGGTGACTCTTTATGTAGACCTGACTGCACAGTGGCTGGCTATGGCACATATTATAAAATATGAAGAATTCATGATACAAGTAAGATGTTGGTCTTCTAAATGAAGCCTTTCTGGTTGAAATGCTAGTAGATAATAAGACAAGGGAGTAATAATATGGGATGTAAGACCTCTTTTTCTTTAAGATTTCTTTTCGTTAAGATGTTTCTAACATCCATCCCTGACCTTTTCCCCGCCTCCTCTAGTGCTTGTAGTCGTGTCATTTGGACTGAGAGGTGAAAGCTCAAGACTCCAGAACCAATTAAAATCAGATTTAAGACGTCTTAGTCAGTGGAAAAAACTTAAAAGACAGCGTTCTTAGTACCAAGGCAAACAAATCAACATGTGCCAGAAATAAGCTAAGCAATCACACACATGCAGATACAGTAATCTGCTATATAACATGATACAATGAAACACACTCACACCAAAAGAGAAAGCACACATAACATTGCCTTAAACATGCTGGGCCACTAATAAAGCCTATAGTTATTATTACACACAGGCAGTGACGGACTGGCCATCTGGAATTTGGGCAAATGCCAGAAGGGCTGCCCCCCTATGGACCCCTCTATGGGCCACTACTGATGCGTGGAAACATTCACTCGGAAGGCAGAGTTCCTAATTTCCAAGCTAGGTTATTGACAAAAATAGGGCCGGTGTGTTGCAAATGCCAGGGCCATTTTTTTTTTTATCCCAGTCCGTCACTGTTTGTACTTAGCCTATTCTCAGCAACACAGAGGTAATTTTATGAGCAAACAGTCGAGTATTAAAAAAATATATAAACAACAGTATGCAAAGCAAAGGCTTACCGGACTCCTCTACAGAGGTTATCATCAATAGAGGCAGCAAAAGAACGAGAGATAGATGAGAAATAAAAGGGTGGAATAGTTAGAAGACTGGAGGGGAAAGTGTATTAACGCTGGCAAAACAAAGCATCTCTGTACAATGTAGGCAGCCATCAACTGCAATCATTAATACAGACAGATAAAGCTGGCGTAGTACTACGGTTCCCTTCATTCCTTCACCTACACATTACCCACTACTCCTACTAACATGATGTGAACACAAAATCCTGGCTAAGGCTTCATGTGAAATAAGCTGTTAACCTGCATCATCGTGTACCTCTCACAAGCTTGTGTACATATGCATAATTCATACAGAATATGCCAAGTATTACCATATAATTTAAGCAGTCTGCTAAATACAACACTTAGTATCTAGGTATGTATTATACTTGGTACTATGTGTTTCAGGTTTTTTTTAAAGCTGGGGTAAGAGCTTATCATATTTACAGTACAGGCAAAAATCCAACGTAGTCAGAATGTAGAGCCTCAGTTATTAGTCGAGGGTGTTGTCAAGTGTGAATCTTGTTTTTGAAAATCAGAGCCCAGTCATAAATGTTTTAGTCTGGGAATAAAGTTTAACTGGATTAGTTTAAGAAAAAAGAAGAACTAGAAAGAAGTGGAAATAATCACTGTTTGCTTTTGGAAGCCTGTTAGAATTTGGCCCCCTTTTCTTCTTTTCATCAGACCATGTATTGTCAGTCTATAGCCAGGGCTACCCAGAGTTGCCAGGGACTCGGAGTGATTGTGTGACTCATGTAATTTATGTGTGAGTTGCCCAGGCAAATGTGATGCTAATTTGAACTGGTAGAGGTGAAGGTGGCATTTTTGTAATCACAGCTACAGGGCAGTAATTCCAATGTTATGATTTTGGTTAAAATTAAGGTGACTTGACTACATTAGATGCATTTCAAGAAGATGTTAGGGGAAACTTATTTCACATAACTTTTCCTGGTTTAAGAAAAAAGCATCAACACATCCGGATTATAAGTTAATATAACACCACAATGCATTAGGGCTGAACGATTAATTGCATTTGCGATAATATCGCGATATGTTAAACCGCGATTTCCTAATCGCAAAGGCTGCGATTTGGTCACATGACTCGCGAGAGCAAATCAGTCTGCACTCCGCAGAGAAAGCATCAACTAGCACGCTAACGCTACGTCGTACCTTGAGCTGATTTCTGTTATTCAAACAACTCTGAGTTGTAGTTTAAAACTTTTACAGCCATTTTAATAAAATGAAGGGTTTTATTCGGGCTTGAGTCTATACATGCAGTTAATGGATACAGGCACACAGAACTCAAGGCTCGGTTGGCAACGATTAGCTCTGATTAGCGGTTAGCTCTGGTTAGCGGCTAGCTCCATTATAAAGATATGAGTGGAGGAGCTGCCACTGAGAGGGGTAACAACCAGACTCTGATAAATGACGTTCGGGGAGCTTTCACAGCAGCGTGGCCGCGGGGTTTCAACAGTTTTATCAGTACAGTTAATCCCACGGCAAGAACACCAGCAACTAGCTAACGTAACGATAGCCTCTCTGAGCAAGTGCACACGGCAGCACGTAACTTCACGAGGGGGAGGGGCTGGAGGCAGATCCTCTCTGTGCACTGTAAAAAATGACACTTTTTTTTTTTTGTGTGTGTGTGTGTGTGTGTGTGTGTATAGATATATACTATATTTTTACTTATTTAACTGTCTATTGTGTAATTGTGTGTTCATACTATAAATTATTATATTATTCTTTGTTGAATAATACAGAAGACAAAGAGCTTAAAAAAATAATCGTATATCGAATCGCAATCGCAATATTTGGGAAAAAAATCGCAATTAGATTATTTTCAAAAATCGTTCAGCCCTACAATGCATCCCTAAAACCAAATCTGTCACATTACCAGTGCTTTAACTACCATTTGTTTTAATTATGAAATTTTTCTGATACATTGATTCATTGTTTACTCAATAAAATGCCCAGTTATACTAAAAAATGCCAAGGGTGTCCAATGTGATGTCCTCAAAGTGCTTGTTTAATCAAACCAACAGTCTAAAAGTAAAACATATACAATTTACAGTGATAAAAGCTGAAACCAGTTATTTTTTCTTAATAAATTATTTTAACAACTAATCCATTCTCAAAATTCCTGTCGATTAATTTTCTGTTGATCGACCAATGACCTCAGCGTTGTATTTGTGAGCAAAAAACTCAAAATGGCAAAAAACAACCAATGTGTCCTATCTACTAACACGTGCGCATAACTATTATCAGCATGGAAAGACCTTCACCCCTGATCAGGTTAACGGAGTCGGTGGGTAAACACACGGAGGCTGAATTAAATTATTGACTCCAGAAGCTCAAATGACCACAAGCAATCTCACTGCACAGCTGACTGGCGCACGGGTTCATTGTGCCCACTTTCCTACCTGAATTATTCAAGGCGGACACCCAAGCTAACTGTCCTCACTGAAGAAGGAGGGAATTATGGGTAGGCCAAGGAGTACCACTGCTGATTACAGGCTGTGTGAAGGGGATGTGTGCTTGAATTTGGGCTCATCAACTGAGCTGCATTACTTCAAAATAGAGCTTTACACCCTGCTATTCTGTGGTTTCTGACGTGGTGGTAGGACATCGGTCTTGTGTTAAACAACAACGGACTAAACCGGAGAACACTGAGGTCACTTACAGCACTGACCAAGTATCACAAGCGTCACAAATTAACTGTGTAGAATTCAAACTATTATATCAAATCAGCTGAGCTCACTCATCACAAGGACATAGATTGTGATTTCAGTCTAGGGTTCAAACCAGAGACATATGTACTGTTGCGTTAAAACAAACTAGTTCTGTTGTCTTGTAGAGACCCAAGAAAAGTGAAGCAGTGACCCATTTAGAGTTCCTGTCAATAGCTAAAACATAACAGTGGAATAAAGTAAAATACATATTGTAGAGAAAGATGGTAGATCAGGAGATACGGGCACACACAACATCATGCAGCATCTCAGTGGGAAAAACGTGAACAACACACATGCACGGCCATATCTGTGCACAAAAAATAAATATCTCTACCTTTTAAAAGGGAGTTAAAGAGGATGAAGATAAGAAGCAGGAGACGTGATTCACACACAAACACACACTCATTATAATCATCTTTACACTAATAAACAGCCATCTGTTAATGAGAGCCTCAGCCAGCAGTGAGAAGGGAGTGACGTCAGAGCTACTCACCATAGGAGTCGGGGACAGGGCTATGTTGCCTATGGAGGCTTTGAGCTCGTCGACTGAGGGCACCGACACTACACGATTGGCCGGCAGCGGCTTGATCTTGATTTTGAATTTTTTCCTGTGGTCCTCCTCTCCTTCCGACTCATCGGAGGAAAAGAAGTGGGGCTTTTTGATGGTAGGCGGTAGATCAGCGTCAAGGAAAGCAAAGTTTCCTTCCTCAAATATTCCAGGATTTACTTGACATTTGACTTACAATATATTATAAAGGCGACTCTGTGATTGTGCCCAGGCAGCCAAACTCAGGAACTACATCACTGGTGAAACTAGCCTTACTTCCTTGGTGACTGCCTTAAAATCATATGGTTCTATATGTTCCGTACTTGTAATTCAAACCATTTAATAGTACACATAGTACAACACTTCCGATCCCATTCACGTCCGTCAAAGACTCATTCTTCTGTAGCTGCGTTATGTGCTGCACCTTTTTACCTTTGTTAATTGGATGTTTTACACTTAAATAAGCATTTGACACACTTTGTCATCACTGTCAAGTGGCGTTTTGTGTGTAAAAGGTTAGGGTGAGCAGAATTTTAGAGGGTATGAAGTACATCCAGTGTGCACCAATTTAACAAATCCTGTACCAACAATAGAAACAATCCATTTTGGTGAGCCAAAGCAACTTTCTTTAAACTACATGTGTTAACAGAGAAAATAAGACAAATTAATTCTGTCTAATGAAAAATAAAGCAGTGCAGAGGATATCTCCCTCTTCTGACTCCTCCTCAGGTCTGATGCTGTAGCCCTCATCATCCACCTCAGGAGAGTTCTGAAACACAAGAGTGACTCAGTATAAATCTCTTAGTTGTATGCCAATAAAATGCTAACAGACAAAAAGCAGTTGGTTCAAGGCGTTGCATAAGCTACAGTTTTATATTTATATATTTATTTATAATTAAGCTACAGTTACATACATTTTACAGAGACTTACGGTCATAACAAATGCTAGGTTCCCTGCTAAATGAAATATGACCAAATTCATATTGACAAAGTTATAATCTGGAGCTAAAATGTAAGCAATATAATGTTGCAAATGATAATAGTTAAACCCATCAACTTTTAATATGCGTTGTTCACAAATTTGTCAATAACACATTGATTTTACAATAGTATGGATCAATACTATAAGCTCATTGAATGCATATAAAAACAAAGCAGCAGTGAGTTGTTGCCGACCAAGCTGAAGAACTGTTTAAAATCAGCATAAAATAATAATCCTATAACTTACATATCTGTCCCAGTCGATATCTTCATAGAAGCCATTAGGGGCCCCGTTGGTCTTCTTCTGAGACTGAGAAGAGAGAGACACCAGAGAGTGAAGGTACAGTATATTCTGCACTACTGTGCTACGACTGGATGTGTTTTATGTTAGCTACTGTTTGGTGGAACTATACTATACTACTGAACCTTGATGCTGTGTACTCTGCAATCCATGCCATGTGAGACTGTCCTACAGTTTCCTATTTTCCTCTTACAGGCCTTAATTTGTTCTCTGTTTTCTCCGCTTGGTCACTAATGTTCTGATAATGATGATGATTATTGTTATTATTATCCAACATGCTGCAAATTGTCCAACAGTGCTGGATAATATTTCAAGCTTTAGGTCTCTTCAAGCTACCCCAGGGATATCCTGTTGCCCTTTTTATTATTTTTCTCAAAGCCTCCTCAGAGGGCCAGCTAATGAAACGATAGCTGAAACAGCAACACTAGCTGATGGTTGATATCTACAACCAGTCTAAGCTCTAAACTCTAGACTAACTATTCTAAAGATTAATCTACTCCAAAGGACTAGAGACTAGAGTTCAGTACCGATTCAATCTCTTGGGGTCCCTGGCAAGTAAAAAGAACACAGAAAATACATAATGAACTCACAATCACCAGACTTGATTTCCTCCAGTGGAGAATAAATGGTAATTTATAAATGATATTTTCTGTTACTTACACCGCTTTCTCTGTCTGGGGACCCCCTGTGAGAATTTAAAGAAGCAGAGAGAAGAAAGGAGATCATGAAAGTCGTTTAACATGTGAGCTCTTCATTTTGAAATCAAGTGCTTTGCTAATTAGTCGATCCAAAGTATTTAAAAGGGGTAACTAAGGAAAACCTTTTAACGCCACCATACCCACACACGACGTCACAGCACACAAACCTTTTACATCACGTGTCTCACGGCAGTTACAAATTGGCTAAACACCCCCGGAACACTATTATGCTTACAGAGATTCTGCAAGTTCTTGATCCTGCTGTACTGCTTTAATTTCAGTATATTTCTGCCATCGTATAGACATATATAGACAGAAATAACATTAGCAGTATGCAAACAAGCAATGTCACAAGCACTGGATATTTTACGTATGGTCATTATTCTGTAGATTGATAATAACATGTCATATAGGATTCATACTTAAGAGTTTAACAGATCCATTAATACAATACATACTATACCACTGTGGCTCATAATTGACAGGTAGACTCTTGAATAGTGCATGCATGGTCAATAGAAGCAGCTGTCTAACATTAATTTGACAAGACCTGCACTTAATACTAATCCTGTAATTGTTCTTAATGTATATGCAAGACCTGCTGTCATATATTATTTTTTTCTTCTTAAAATAACGCAAATTCAGAGGTTTCAGCCATCTCTCTGCTCCACTGCACAGCATTATTGTAAATACGCTCAGCTGTGGAACAACTAAGTGCTCTATGTTCATACAGTACACCAGGAAAGAGGATCAGGACTTACGTGGAGTCATTGTCCTTCTCTTTCTTCCGTATCCCAAAGGCCTTCCTGGTACGTTTTTTCAATCCTGAGGAGAAAAAAAAGAGGAAAAGGGTGAATTATTGCTTGAAGAGACACCAAAGGCATGACTAAAAGGTAGTGTCTGTGTGGGGGGTTTAAGAGTAGGTGGGGTCAGCTGTGCTTCATCTATCATCCAGGAGATTAAAGACAGCGGTTTTTATGTATTATTGAGTGACTGGCTGCATCGCTGTGAAGGCAAACACTGTCTTTCAGAACTAAAAATGTGTTCATGGTCATCACAGATGGACAGACAGCCTTGCAATCCTCAAGGCATCATTTTGCAATGGAAAAATCATTAGTACTGTGAAAATTAATGTGCCAAGAATTTAACAAGAATAGCTTAGAGCTGTGGAGCAGAGAGGAAGCTGTTGTAGGTCACACAGCAGATAATATACAAAACTTCAATCCATAATGCCACCAAGGCATCAGATTGACAGCTGCTCTACTGGAGCTGCTCACTGACCAACAATGCAAATTTTGGCCTTAAGAAAAGTTTTGGTAGATTTTGAAAAAAAAGTCTTAAATTCAATGTCTGGACCTTGAAACCAACACCACATTTGATCATGTAAGGAAAGTGGATAGTATGCACATCCAACCCCAGTTAAGTGCAGGAGAAAAGAAGCATACAAAGAAAAGGAGAAGTAGTCTGTCCCTACATGGAATTCTGCAACCTCTCATTTCAGCCTTATTTGCAAAAAACTGAAAATGTAGTTTTCCCCACCAATTAGCAGATATGGCTTGTGTGTTCTTGCTTTCCACAACAACTTAAGCTCAAGTTTCGCTGCACTATTGTTGGATGTACTATGGGTTGAAGTAACAACACAAATTTACAGCAAAATCAACTGAAATTCCATTGAACTAGAGGATTACATTATAGTTCTGTTTTATATGTTGCATTTCTCTTAAAGAGCTCCATGTTCAAATATCCAATCCAATCATGTCCTCCTTCCTTGGAGGAATTTGAATCACAATCCAATAAAACAATCCAACAAAACAAAAAACAAAAGTTTATTGCAGCTCTAATTCATTTTATCAATTATACTGTACCATTATGTCAAACAACAATGTCTCAAATGCCCCCTGGCTTATTCTTACCCAAGATGAAAGCCCAGTTGTCCCCCTCCATTTCTTTTCTGATAATTCCTTGACTCTCATTCTTCCTCGTCTGGTCCTGAACTCATCACATCATCTCATGACCAACCTATCTCTTCCTCATACCACATGCAGGTACATACTGAGCCTTAGAGCAGGAACTTGATGCTAACACACACACACACACACACACACACACACACACACACACACACACACACGCACACACGCACGCACACATGCACACACGCACGCGGTATCATGATCCTGTTCTTGATCTGTGTCTGGTACACAAATTCAACACCAGTGACTTCACTCATGAAATAAAGACAATTGTCCTTATTTCTTGTGTTTGATACAATTTTTTCCTACTCTAATATCTTTGCATCAGCATGGCTGCAGCTTAAATTGGAAATCGATCTAGAAAGGCCTATTGACCATGAGGAGGAGTCTTACCCAGAAATACCCTCTCATTGATCTTGCTAACATATTCCACCTTACATCCTGTGAACAGCCATTTTCACAGCTTAAATGAAGGAAACGAGCTCACATACATCCCCAGGATGAAGGCACTTTCACAAATACAAAGGCTTGTCCCATGAAAGGTAGCAACACATGTCCCAGCAGACATTTTAAGAACATATACCGAGACATGCACACACCTCAAGAAACAGAGCTTGATGATACACTATACTGTAGGTGATCAGCTGTAAGGGAAAGTCATTGAAGAAAAAAATAGATGAAGTGTGAGATGTATAAAAAAAATGTATATATTTGTGCGTAAATGAGGGTAGAAAACATGCCTTTACAAGAAGATGTTTTTTGTGAGAAAATCCTGACAGTCAAATGTCTTGGTGTTTATTTTCACATTTCACATTTATTCATGATCAGAAACAGACATTTCAGGTTGCAAATTCCCAAGGTCATTGGTCAACACATTAGTTCTTATAGTGATGTGCCAGTGCAACATGTCCCACAAGTTGGACACTTTGAAACATCCATAATACAATGAAAAATCAACAGCAATGGCCTTGCAAAAGGTAATACATGACCAAGATTAATACTTTTTGAGTATATTTTAAGAACAATTCTTTAGTAGGGAGAGTGCTGAAACTATCACACTGTTTGTGTGGGTTCTTGTGAGTATGTTTGTGTTGTTTGGTCATTCTGTTGTATTTTACAACCCCCAAAAAGTACCCAAGGCTTAATTTCAGTAAAGCCAGACAAAAGCTTTTCTTTTTTCCTTCTGTGGCTCAACAGGTTCCCTATACTGATCTTGGTGAGGCATCTGTTGGAGGTCTCAGTATGAGGACGCAATGTGCTCTCTCGGCCTGTAGCTTAATAGGGGAAGGAAGCTTTACATTTCCCTTCAACGGCTGTTCAGCAAAGCCAATGAAGGTTCAAAACTTCAGTTTCAGCTTTCTTTTCCCTCTCAACTGCTACTTCAATTCTCATGTTTATTTATTTATTTTAATACCATTCAGAAGCACACTCTTTTCCTTGTCGTGGCCCAGTTTAGTGGTACCTGTTGATTCACAGTCAAAATCTGGTTGTGTATAATTATCTGCCATGATACTGCCAGCTGGGGAGGCCTGCTTTTCTTCACCCTTTTAAAGCAACTTGCACCATGCCGGCATGTTCTTGCATACCAACTTGACATTTTTAAGATTCTGAGTCTTGTCTGATTTTAAACTGCACTGTTGTTTTCAGCAGACTGTATTTGATCTAATTTGTCAGAAGCACATTTATTTATGGTGCCAGCTTGTCTCAGGCTTAAGTTGATGTATTCACTAAATATATTTCCCACCCCTCTATTAGCCTCTTGTTCTTTTTCCCCCTTTAGGTCTGTTTCCCTTTCCTGTAAATCCAGCATTGTCCCCGAGCAAGAGCTGACTGAGGTTTACAGCTGTGCTAATGAAAGAGTATTTTGTTCGGACGTGACAGAGTGCACATGGCAGCTGTACCCTGGGTACTGAAAGTCTGTATGCTGCATTACATGAGATTAAAATCTGCATTGTTATTTCACTTTATTTTAATGTCTTTTACCTTTTGTTTCCTTGTTTTTCTTTATTAAACGTTTTACTTTAATTTTATTGGATTGTTGAGTATCATTTTGAGAAAACTAAAAGAGAGAAAAAAAATAAACACTGGCGGATTGCCAAAAGTGATGGTGAAAACTAGGAATAGACCGATTATTGGCACGTTTTTTGGCAGTTTGCAGATTATCTGTATCAGCGTTTTTATTTGCCTGATAACCGATAAAGTTAATTAATTTAAAAAGTGCGCTACTTTGGCTTCGCTACAGCTCTGTGTCTGCTTCGGTTTCACTCACCACTGAGTCTGACTTAATGTCCCGTCCACAACACCATCTGACTATCTTTTACTGTGTATTATGTTGAAAGTTTCAGATGTATTAAATAATTGCTTAAAGCATCTAAACAAAGTTTTGTGTTGGATTTTGTAACATTCCAAAATCTTAATTTTGACTAAAGATCTTCATTTTCACAGTATATGCATATCGGTTCCAAATATCAGATATTGGTTTTATTAACTACTAATAATCGGTATTGGCGTAGAAAAACCAGTATCAGTCAATCCCTAGTGAAAACAGGCAGAGAGCAGCATATAGAGACCAGACAAACCTGCTGTCTTGCATATATGTTCTTAAGCTTTACTCTCAAAGTTTTTTTGGGCTATAAAGGCAGGTATAACTAACACTTATGATACAATTTATAAATAACCAGAATAATGTAACCTAATTCTTCAGATCATTCCAAGGCCTGAACAGATACTTTGAAATTGTATTTACACATGAGATTCAACTGGCCAGCGTAATTTAAAAAAATAATGCTATAAATTACAGTAGGACCTAAATCTGATTGGATGATGTTGATGTGAAAGAATACATGTATGCGTATGGCAGGGGTTAATTAACTAGAAGGAAATAACTGAGTGTGCAGTACCCCACTGTTAAATGACTTAATGGCTTCCGTGCAGAGGGATGCTAGCACAAGTGCTAACGTAATTAGTGGTCTCTTCTCAAGACACAGTAATGTAATTCTAGGAAAAGCCAAAGGACATGAAGCCAAACAGGACAGGACACTGCCAATGCCAAACCTAAAAAAAAAACTATATGACAACCGAAGAGCAACAGTATGCTGACCAAAGTTAAGACATTCAATCATTTTGCTCTGGAGGGCACCTACAGAAAAAGTGTAAGACTTAATTTCTAGGGAATTATTTCCAAAATAATGTTTATTTGGTCTCTGAAAAGAGTTTAGAATATAAGGTTCAGGATAATCTTGGAGGGGTGGGAAGCTAACTTTAGAAAGGGTCCCAAGAAGTGAAAATAAACTCACAACAGGAGGAACACAACCCAGAGCAGCACAGTGTTATTATAACTGTGAGATCCACCCTTCAACCGACAGGAAGAGGTTGGCACTAACTCTGCCTTTAAAGACCACCTAGAAACACAGCACTTATACATTTTCTCCCATTATTAAATTGAGCACCTGTGCACAAGAGCTCCTTCCAATCCTGAAATCAACTTAGACAGCACGCCTCTAATTCAAAAGCTATCTAGAAAAAATATTACTACATCTAGGACATGCTGGGTTTTTTGTCCAAATAAGTCCTTTAGTGTTCCTGTATGTCTGTCTGTGTTTGGAGGTTAAATCTGTCCTTAGAGATACACTGATGAATAAAGCAGCAGTTGGTTATTTTAGTGAGATCTCTGAAAAACCACAAACTAAATCCAACACTGCAATCACATTTATAGATTTGAATTTGGAGGTAAACTGTTCTCGGATCTCAGCTCTCATCAAGTTAAACTTCCTGCAGCATCTGTTTTGCAGGAACAAGAATTGCTTTAAATCAGTCTAGTCTTAATTGTGTCCGTGCACTGCACCTATTGTGTGATTGTGACCTCCTGTGGGCTTGCATATGTCTGCTTCTGCCAGGGGTATCTGGTGCTTTAGCCTATAAGCTACATTAGCCACAAAGTCAGAGAGCTAAACTTGACACATATGCACAAAAAATGCAAATAACACATCCATTTTGGTAAAAATTATTTTTATGGCTTTTAAATACTATTTTTAGTAGAGCATTAAATTGAATTCTTAAACTCTCATTTGCTGCTTTATTACAAATGAACATCTAAGAAAGCTGACCACATTTCTAAATCTAATTCAGTGCCTGTATAATTTATATTTATCCCTAGAAGTGGATGAAAAAATATGTTACTGTTTATTATAATACTGTGTAGTATGCATGTCAGAGCATGCTCAGGTGAGATAATGGCATGACAGAACTAAAGTGTGAAGACGGTGCGTGGGGTTGTTTTTTCGTACTGAGTCAAGCTGTTGACTAAGCACGAGGCGAAGCATGTGGATCCACTAACAGGCAGGCAGACACGTTAGCAGACAAGGAGACAAGTAATTAGTAGAACAGGACGAAGGCTGGCAGGGACATAAACAAGCCGACAGAAAAAAAACATACAGACAGGCTGTAAGAAACAGCAAGTAGACAAGGTGACAGCATGCACCGCGACAGGCAGACTGACATACAAACAGAGAGTTAGACAGGCATATTGCAAACAGGAGGTTTAAAAGGCTTTTTTTGTTGGCGTGACTCATCCATCCTCCTGCCCCTGAGTGGCAAAAAGAAGGAGGCAGGTGAGGAGAGAAAAGCTGCTCGAGACTGGCAGATTCACTAATAACGACCTCGCACTGCTGCAGTGATGCAGATAAATGCTCTAATATCATGAGGAGACACGTGTTGTGCAGCTATGTGATTGCAGCTTCCATCTTATTCCATGCACTGTTTTTGCAGACCTGCATAGAGCTGAAAATGTTAAAGTCTCAACACTGAAGTGTGTCGTTAAAAGAGGCAGAGCAGAGAAGACTGGAGATAGATGTAATTATGTGCTCAGGATGTGCTGACTAAAACCATATGCTTCTTTTTAGCAGCTACTATGCAGCACAATGTTTATTGTGAGTGTAAAGCATGTCTGAAAATTTGATTTGTGTAGAGAGATGTCAACTTAAATTAATAGACACAAACTCAAATGGTTCAAAATTAGCATCATCTACTAGCCAAATGCTGGTAAAATATGCAAGTGGCTTGTCGATTTGCTTCACTCACCAGCAAAAAAAACCAATGGTAATCTATTGAGTGGCTGGTCAAATTTGAACATTCACTAGTCATTGGCTGGTGGACGAAAAAGTTAATTTTAAACCCTGCAAACAGTTTCCTAAAATGTTACACAAACAAGGCAGTGCACATACTGTAGTCTCCCAAAGTTGGTCAAAACATATTTCTACTGGCACAGGAAGGAAGAAAGCCATTTATTCAATCTCCCCCACCTACAGTTTCCCTGCTGCACTCAGGATTAAAGTCACCACTTCTCTAAACGTCCTGCCTCTAACCTAAAGATGGAGGAAGACTCTGACAGGCCAAGAAGAGAGAAGCTGTCTGTGGATATGTGCCCTCTTTCTCATTACCTGGCAGGACAAACAGAAAGCTAGGAGGGGGGCACGGCATGAGAAAACCTCCAGACATTGTCATCGACAGCCATCACCTTCAGCCTCACTGTGTGTGTCAGTGTGGCAGAAGAAATACAAAGATAGGATGTCAGCTTGCGTTTGTGCCTGTGGATGCTAAACTTAGGCCTTGACTGTACGGTCCAGGTGGCTGTACTGTGAGCTATCAAGTGTAACACGTGCAGTAACAATGTACCCAACACCTACACAAGCGCACACACATTGGGAATTGGATGGTACATGTCCATTTTGTTGCACAGATGCACCCTTTGAAAAAAAAAAAGAAGAAAAAAAAGAAGAGATGTATCATCGAGTGACGTCACCCACCTCTAAAGGAAAGTGGGTCAGGGCCAGAAACCATATAGCAGCATGCCGGCAGTGCAGAGATGAACAAAAGATGTTTGAGAATGCCGGGAGGGTGGTGATGCACCCATCTGTGCACTTGCTCTATTTCCATTCTATACTGTACCTAAAATCTAATTTATTGTGGCCGGGTTAGCTCAGTT
Organism: Sander lucioperca; assembly: GCF_008315115.2. Taxonomy (NCBI): domain Eukaryota; kingdom Metazoa; phylum Chordata; class Actinopteri; order Perciformes; family Percidae; genus Sander; species Sander lucioperca. Next base: position 22,788,105 of record NC_050183.1, read on the forward strand.
GATAGAGCGTGTGCACATATATAGACGTTTACTCCTTGACGCAGCGGTCGCGGGTTCGACTCTGATCTGCGGCCCTTTGCTACGTGTCATTCCCCCTCTCTCTTCCCTTTCATGTCTTCATCTGTCCTGTGGAAATAAAGGCCTTAAAAAGCCCAAAAAATAATCTGAAAAAAAAAAAATCTAATTTATTTTTATTTTGTTATTTATTTGATTAATTGATTAATTATCTAGTCTATGAAATGAAAATAGTAAAAGCGGCCATCACATTGTCATAGAGCCCAATCTGACATCTTCAAAGTGCTTTTTTTGCTTGACTAAGTTCTTTTTTCCCCCCACAAAAATTCACAAAAAAATACACCAACTTCCTAAATGTAAATATTTGCTGGTATTCTAAGTTTATACGACAGTAAACTGAATAATTTGGGTATTTTGGTTAGAAAAAAACAGCATCTGAATGTGTCAACTCTGGTGAAGTGTTTTTGCCATAGTTCACTGTTGTCTGATATAGACCAAGCGATTAATTAATTAATCCTCAAAATAATTGTCAGATTGATCGATAATGACAATAACTGATAGCAAGCCTAGCCGGAACTTGTGAATATATGCCATTTTTCATTGATAAACAAGTTTAACTATTGATCGAATACCGGAACTGCCGCTCATCACCAAATCATCTCAGCACTATAAGACTAATGCCACATAATATAGCATTCGGTGTAAGATTATTTGCAGTACTTGTCTGACATCTCTTCTTCCAACACCATTGTTCTTCAGCTCTTCCCCTCACCCTCCTTCACTCCTGTCTCTATAAACAGCCAGCACTCATGGTTCCCATCCCCAGGCTCCAAATAGCATCCACCAAGGACTGTGTAGCAAATGACCCTGCTGCCAAGCCAACAAAGTAGCTTTTAACATGGATTTCCGGCACAAAGACACAGGGAGAATATGTATTTCCCACCAGTCTGTCCATTTATTGACACAAGACTTTCATAGATCAGAGAGGCAGATATGGGAACAAAGTGCCCTCTCCGCCTCCAGCTGGTGCTCAAAACGCTCCTGCTCATGTCACAGTCTGATACTTCTGTGATTTCCTACACTTGCTTGTCACATACAGGCAACAAAATGAATCGTTATTTCTTACTAGATAATGTCATTAATAATGAAGCCATGTTTTCAAAGTGTGACTGTTAGATACATGCTGTGAAAAATGTAGGCATTTCTCTCAAATCATTAGCAAATCACAAATGAGATTTTGAGATCTTGAAAACCAGCAGGGATCATTGCTCTATGCTCTTTTTAAAACACTCATAGTTCATTGTTTTTCCATTTATAGTGCTGTGTGTACTACATCTAGACCCTGGAAGTAGTTTGAAGCTTCTAAACTTTACACAAACAGAGCAACAACTTGAGGGTGGCCTATTATAGTTGGCAGGCAAAACTTTTTTATACAAGCTCCTTCAAATGTCTCCAGAAAAAAACAACTACAGTATGTATGGGTGTTATCAGACTAGAGTTGTCAAAACCTCTGCTAGGTGTCCCAATCTCCCCTGGAGATGAGTCCCCAGCTATTTCAGTCATGTCCTCCTATCAAAACAGATCACCACAGCCTCTGCCACTGAGGGGAAAAAACAAAAGTAGAAATCCTCCCTTCTTTCATCTACATTAATCTGACAGTACCCAGAATGTCATCTGCAGCCACCCAGCTAAAGCCCATTACCATAGGAAGATGAAATAGCAAGGAGAGAAAAATAACCTTCTTTTCTCTTTTTTAAGCATGCTGCATTTCATAGCCAAAGTTAACCAGCACATTGGTTACCTGGCACATTGGCTCTGCTCGAGTGACATTCAACAATCGGTTCAGCTAGAGCAGCAGTCATTTCAGAGACGCTGGGGGGAGGTAAAGCCATCAGTCTCATTTGGGTGTATTTTTCCAGAATGTATGCTCTCTGTGCACATTGGCCTCTATCACAGAAACGCTGTGTGCTCCTGCTGTCCCTCATTCCTCATGATAATGGTTCTATTCTCATACAAGTTTTCATTAAAACATGGTTTTGGTGTTTTGTCTTATTTTGGTAGTCTGTTTTTCTGTTTTGTATTTTGCTCCGTTTCCTGTTTTATGTTGACGGTCTGGTTTTCTGTCTTGTCTTGTTTTGTTTTACTTCCTGTCCGCTCTTGTGATTGCCTGATGTTTTTCACCTGTTTCCCAGCCCTTGTGTCACCTGCCTCTTGTTACCTTGTTACTCTATATTTAGTCTTTGTGTTCCCCTTGTCCTGTGTCAGATCATTGTGTTTTTTGTCTCCTGTCTGTATTCCTGTATGTTTGTTCCTGTCCATGTGTTCAGTCAATGTGCCTGCGTTTGGAATCTCCCCTTCGGCTTCTGTGTTCCCGTTTTTTTGTTATCCTTTTCTCTTTTGACTTTTTGGATTTTGGACTTTGTTTTTTGTCTCCCTCAGTTTTGGACTCATTATGTTGTTTTCTGCATTTTTGCATTTTTAACTGCCTTATGGTATGTACCCTGGTTTTGTGTTGGTAATAAATCTCCAAGCAACTAATCCTCAGCCTGCTCTCTGCCTTTGGGTCCACCATTCCCTGCATCTCACAACAGTTAAAGATATCATTTTGTGTAGATAAGAGATACATTCAGGGTGGGAAATTAGCACCCGCCACCAGCCAATGGAGAGTACTTTTTCAAAGTGGCGGGTGACTTTGCCTTGTATACCAGCCACAGTGGCAGGTGGATTGGACAGCTTTTGTCAAAGAATGCTGTTGCTAAGAAACAATGCACAATGCTTATAGGAGTCGCGTTATGTTACTGCTAATAAATGCCCAACATTTCTGGATTTTGCTGCTTCATAATAAAAACATTAAAATACCAAAATAACGGAGGACTTTTATTGTGAAGAACTTATAGGAAATGAAACCGTTCACAGCCGGGGCTTTGACCACGCATATTTTTGTCAACTCCAGACTTTTGTCAAGTAGTTTTCAGCGATCATCCATGACACCATGTAGCTGAGCTGAGGTAACGAAAATTATCGGTTAAAAACACCGGCGACATATCCCCGGTGTTAAGAGGCCTGCCGCGGAGTCAGCATTAGCTATGAATGTACTCTGTTGAGGGCGAAGTAAAGCAAAAGAGAAGGTAGCCTACTTTTCGAACAAGTGGCGCATTGACAAAACATACAGAGAAAGACCATGCAAAACATTTCAGACCATCCTGCCAACCTGTATTAAACATCAATGTACGCTGTAACGATTTTTCAGTTGCTGAAAGCTACTGCTGTTTTAATCCTGTCGGCTCTCTGCTGCTCAGTTCCACACCCGCCCACACCCACCCACACACCCACACCCACCCACACACACCCACACACACACACCCATGGTGGATGCAGGAAAAAACGGAGATGAGATGTACATGATGACCTAAATTGAGGACAGCTACGGTCGTTATTGTAAGTCCAATAAGTACTTTATCAAACCGTATGAATGTGTGTCCCAGGCCAGGTTAGGAAATTAACTAACAATGTAAAGATCAACAAGCCACTGACAGAAATGTTCAAATTTGATTCATTCAATAAATTATTATTTTTTATCTTAAATCTACCAGCCATTTTCATATTATACCAACATTTGCAGCATCCTGAGCCTTTTTGGTAAAGTTACTAGGAAATCTCAGCCCAGAGTAATTTTATTCTCCCCAAAATATGTTTCCTTTTTATTTTTAAAGAACTATACAAAAAAACAACTTTCACTGTCTCTCGCAACTTCATTACAACAAAAATACAAAAGACATCGCAACTTTTATCGCAATTTTTTATAAAAGTTCCCGCAAAATCAGGCATTTTGGGCCGCAACAATCTCAAAAAAAGGCTGCGAAATCCTGGAGGGACTGTTTAATGCTATGTTACTGAGTTACATGTAGGCCTACAATTACTATAGAATATGACCAAACACAATTTTACCATGGTCTCGCAAGGTTTTTTTCACATCACTTTTTATTTGCCTATATTTATAAAATATGTATTAATAATAAAAAAGAATGTATTGAAGCAATTCAAGATATGCTAATGCACTTTCTTTTATAAATTTGAATTCCGGAAAAAGTGGCTGGTAAAAAATAGAAGTGGCTGGTAAAATTGAGCATCCAGTCACAGTGGCTGGTGGGCAAAAAAGTTAATTTCCCACCTTGGAAACATTTACTAAATACAAGCCCCTTTTCTGCACAAGCTGACATACTGAAATGAGTAGAAAAACACTTTGATGGTTGCTAGTAAGGTGTGAGACTGAAGTGCTACAGTAGTTGGCTGCATGACAACAAACTGAAGATCAGCCTCCAAAAGATAAAGGGACAAATGTTTACTTGCCTCATTTCAGGCCTCTTTGGGACAGTGTGACATCAGCTAGTGTGATATTGTCTGGTTTTCAAAGCTGTTTAGGTGGGTGTTTAGCTTAACAAATAACTAATGTAAGACATCCACAGTGGAGTCGCCCACAGGTATCACGACAAGTTCACCTTCTCATCATTCCATTGTCACATTTCTGTCACTGCTGTATAATCATCATTGTAGATTAGGGCTGAACGATTAATTGCATTTGCGATAATATCGCGATATGTTAAAACGCGATTTCCTAATCGCAAAGGCTGCGATTTGGTCACATGACTCGCGAGAGCAAATCAGTCTGCACTCCGCAGAGAAAGCATCAACTTAGCACGCTAACGCTACGCCGTACCTTGAGCTGATTTCTGTCATTCAAACAACTCTGAGTTGTAGTTTAAAACTTTTACAGCCATTTTAATAAAATGAAGGGTTTTATTCAGACTCGGGTCCATACATGCAGTTAATGAATACAGGCACACAGAACTGAAGGCTCGGTTGGCAACGATTAGCTCCGGTTAGCGGTTAGCTCCGGTTAGCTCCGTTATAAAGATATGAGTGGAGGAGCTGCCACTGAGAGGGGTAACAACCAGACTGATAAATGACGTTCGGGGAGCTTTCACAGCAGCGTGGCCGCGGTGTTTCAACAGTTTTATTAGTACAGTTAATCCCACTGCAAGAACACCAGCAACATGCTAACGTAACGATAGCCTCTCTGAGCAAGTGCACACGGCAGCACGTAACTTCACGAGGGGGAGGGGCTGGAGGCAGCTCCTCTCTGTGCACTGTAAAAAATTACACTGTTGTGTGTGTGTGTGTGCGTGCGCGCGCGTGTGTGTGTGTGTGTGTGTATATAGATATATACTATATACTATATTTTTACTTATTTAACTGTCTAGTGTGTAATTGTGTGTTCATACTATAAATTATTATATTATTCTTTGTTGAATAATACAGAAGACTAAGAGCTTAAAAAAATAATCGAATATCGAATCGCAATCGCAATATTTGGGAAAAAAATCGCAATTAGATTATTTTCAAAAATCATTCAGCCCTATTGTAGATACAACATAATAATAACACACGCAAGTTAATGTGATATGACCAAATCAAGTCGTGGGTTGGAAATTCAAAGGCATGTTGTAAAAAAAAGTAACGTTGCGCCGAATTGAAAAAGGAACTACGTTTCGTTACCAAATTTTCAGTAGTAGCGCGTTACACTACTTTTTACCCGAAAAAGTAGTTACGTTACTGTAACGCGTTACACCCAACATTGTGTAGTACTTCATTGGGCTTCCACTCTGTTGAATTTCTTTCAGGCCACTGCAGCCTCGTCTTTTTGAAATGACTGAAAGCACACATACCACAGACAAAATGACTAAATCCTTCTTGTGCCGTCATGTAAAATGTAATTTCTTAGGGACAGAACGTCTCTAACAGGCAGAGAAATTATTTTGTGTTCATCATCATACAAAAAACAATGCTGCAACAATAAGTTCAGTGAATAAAGAAGGTGGACTGCAGCTCTAACTGCACTTAAAAAAATAAGTTTTCCTGATGTCTGTTGACCTTCAAGCTAATTCAATTTAAATCGTCCAACTACGTGCTGTAGGTCCCGGCTTGTCTTCTGGCTCAGGACTGAAACAGAAAGGACCTATTTATCGCTCCTCTCATTTATGTGAGGCTCAAGTTGGACACGGTGGTGAGTTCTCAGTGCTCCAGTCTGGCGCAGTTACCATCACATATTGATCTGGAGTCTCCTGGATGTAGTTTTCTAAAGGTGAAGGCACCATATAATTCACACCTCAAGGGACTAGACAGCTGCATTCAGGAAAGTACAGTATAAGAGATGCACACTGTTGCAAAATGGTGCAGCTACAGTCCAGCTCAGAGTGCTAACAGTAAACTGATCAAAATCAAAGAAATAAACATACAGTATTTTATATAACAAATGTGCAAAATATTTAAAAAATATATATACTCTAAACACAAGTATAAAATGAAAAGGTAAAAAGAAAAGACAAACTATTTGTGAAAACCTCTGTCCTAATGGAAAAAAACCCCGATAGCCTGTCCACTGATCAACATGATCCCCCGTGTGTTTCTATTGACATGTGATCTGTGTTTGCTGACAAGTGATCAATGTTTCGATCCCATAAGCAAGTTTGGCAGGATTTGTCTGTCACATCATCACGCAGCACAGCAGAACCGGCATAATAAAAGTGGAAATGAGACGCTAATCATTTCAAGCCATGTCAACATATTTTGTAGTTTGATGGTGCTTTCGGCCACATTTAACACAATTTTGATTTGCTGTATTAACAACCTTAAAAAATACCACCAAAATACTTGTTCATATAAAATCGTTTACATCTGCCCAGGGGTTCACATAAGCCAGATGTAAACTACCAACTTATTATATCAAAGGATGGTGGAAAGCTGAAATAACTGATCAACAAAATTTGAAAAAAATCAGTAAGGGAGGGACAGTTTATTTTAATTGACAGACCAAGCCAAGCTAAAATGCTCAAAAAATTCCACTGGGATGTCCATGTGCTCTGTTTCCAATAGATGTATAAGGAGGCAACAATTTGCTAGCATCTTATCCATAAGACTTTAATAAGGTAATACCAAAAGTATATCTTAGACCATAAGTAAATATAAAACTGGCATCGCTTTCAGGCTCAAACTGCATTGCTTGCCAAATCTTCTGGATATTATGAAGATACTTATGCAAGTATTAAACACTTAATTTACAGAATGTATTCTAATATTGTGGAAAAGTAAATATGCTACATAACATGACTCGTCCAGAGATTTTCCTCCATTTCAAAATCAAATGCAATGATTTAAAGTAAATGAGCCTAAAGGCAAAAGACAGTGTGGGTGTACAATGAAGTGTGATTCACAGATGAGAGGATGGATAATATATTTTTTTCAAAACCAGGAGATCTGTGTTTGCACTGTTTATGAACTCTCCATTGTACTGAGGAGATGGAGGATAAGGAGGAAAGATGGAGGGTCTGTAGTTTGAAAACGCGCATGCACACACAACACCGACATACGCAGCAAACACAAGCCCAGCCCACATTTGATATGAGTCACCGATGAATCAATTTTACAGAGCAGACTGGCGAATAATCATTAGGAATAAACAACAGAGACATGAACAGAGCCCCTAGTGGCTGTTCACACACTTTCACAATGTAGGTTGTTTCTTACATCTTACAGTCAGAAGGTGTCAGACAGAATTGGAAGTTTGTCCTGAGGGTAGGTGGTCTGAGTGAAAGAGGATATGCCATAATGTAGCTAAAATAAAATACTGTATCTCCTAGAGAGTAACATTCTCCTCTGAAAATGATCATCTGGCAAATATTTTGTGCATGTTGTCATGATGAAGAAGACCACTAGTGAACATGAATGTGCAATGTGTGTGTTTTAATAGTTTGCTTTTGTTAAAGTGGCCACAGAGACACTGCACAGGCACTTAACAGAATGGGGAGCGCACCCCAATAAAATAGTGCCGTTAACTGAGCCAAATCAGCATAAAATATCTATATTATAATCTTAGTTCCCTAACCAACATCAAGTATGTTGACTGTAGAGCAAAGCTGTAACTTTAAAACTGTTGCATCAATTGTGTTAAAAATATTTTTGATTTACTCAAATTACACCCAAAAACGGGAAGATGATCTGGATCAACCAGTCTCCTCCGTCTCCTGTGTAAATGGATCAACCTGATTAATTCCTCTCCACACACATAAGCCTTATTACTCTGCTCAGAATTTTTTTTTTTTGTAAAAGAACCATGATGATTTTAGACAGTTTGATAAATACTTGTTAATAAATCCAATGCTCTATACCAAAACTGAAAATGAGAGAGCCAAGACTTAAAACTGCCAAATCATATTGCAAAGGATAATCTATACCAACATGTGGTCTATATTGCTAATACAACTTGGAGAATTAGTCTGTCTTAGTCTTAGTCCCTTTCTGAAGCTTATAAATGTTAAATCTTTGCTTTACAAATGTAGTATGTGTTGCAGGGCAGGAAGTGTTCATGATATTGTCTCACAACATAGCTACAGTTCCAGGCGCAACCGTATGGATGGACAGAAGTAAACCAGTTTTAGGGGCAGTTTGGCGTAAATTAATCAGGTAGGCTTCAGCCAAAAGTAACTGTCCAAGCCACAATTAGGATCTTGGAACAGTAGTTAAAGTTTTATTTGCCCACCTTGATTGCTTGATAGTAAAACTGAGACTTAATGGGGAGACTTGTCATAATAAAATCTAGCCCATATTTTACAAGAGTGAAACAGTACATTATGCTACAGAAACTCTGCTTCCACTCTCAATTACACCCATTGAACATCTCTTTTATGATCCCCAGCACAGCTTTATATCAATGTTTCATAAATCAGGTGTGTGTCTAAGAGTGTTAGTGTGTTGGTAGATAATCATGGGAATTTGTCTTTTCTGTTGGCCAATGCACCAAGTAACCAATCAGGTAAATGGCTTTGATTCCATCAGATAAACTCTTGTAAAAACTAAGGCTGGGCATTGACTGATAACAGAGAGATTAACTGATTATTCATGAATACGATAAATTCCATAAATAATGCCATTAAATCATGCAACAACCTTTTCTCTACTTAGATCTATTTCACTCTCCCTATCCTGTCCTTTTAGGTTCCTCCTTTCTCCGTTCCCTTTTTTCTTCTACTCCATGCTTTTGCCTTCATGTGTGCACATAAAAGTGATGGTAGAGCTGAATGTAATTAATAAACTGCCTCTCCTCCCACAAGTCCTGTTAGTAAAATAAGCCTATTCATCAGAGTGTCAGTTCCTCATTGGTCAGCATTGCTTCAATACTCAATACAAAGAGCAGATAGACTGAGCACTTCAGAGTCTCTAGAGACACAGTCCTTTAAGGCCCCACTCATTGAATTTTCACTTTTTGTATGGTCAGTTTGATTTCCTGTAGAGATTAACTTATTCATGGATTAATTGATGAGCCAATTAGTTGGCTCATCAATTAATCAAGACAAAGTTATTTGTCTGATAAAAAGACCAAACATTTTCTGGTTGAAGCTTCTCAAATTCAAGAGGAAATTTGTTTTTGAGCTGTTTGAGTAAGAGAGCACTTTGAGCACTGGTAGCTTATTTGTGACGATATTTGGCATTTTTGTTGACATTTCAGGACTAACTAAATAATTAACGATTACTAGTATTTCTTAATTGCAGTCCTATTTGATTCTGTGTTTTAAAACATGAAGATGCAAACACAACTGTACGGTCTTCTGAATTAAGATAAAGGGAAACTCAACTAAATTTACACAAATATATGCTTACTAGTCATGGGGAGAACTACTCTCCTGTGAACATAGGTGTATGTCTGTATGTCTTCTGTGGCTCTGTAGGAGCTTTGTCAAGTCTGAGAAAGTAATCCTGACAATGTCATCGGGGGTTTTCTCGGCTTGGCCTTGGATACTACTGATTCATGACAGAAAGATTGCTTTACAAAGAGGTTGGGAGTATCTAATAAAAGATGCAGTCAAATTGCATTATTAGAAATGTAGGATTCAATGTTTGGGGGGACAGTGTGATGAACTAGATGAATGAGGTAAAAATTGAGAGAGACATTAAAGAGGGATGTGGACAGGCTCAGGCATTACTTCTCTAGGCACTGCATTCCCAGCAGCCAATCAGATGTCTTCCAGTTACCATGCCATCTTTATGATTTGGCTATGAATATGGTGTGTTTTCCAGTGAGGTAGACATGTGAGTATGTGTATGTGATGTGTGAGAGAGAGGGAACAAGACACAGACAGAGAGGCGTACAATAGATTGCAAGTCAGATTATGAGGCTGCTCAGAATGAAAAGTTTCCACATGAGCAGAAAGCACTGCTGCACCAGGCTGTGTGCGTGCATGCGTGCATGAGTGTGTGTGTGCATGCATGTGCACGTGCATGTGTACGTGTGTGTGGTCTTGCCCAGATGAGGCTTGACAGAAAGTTTATATGCATCAGTAGCTTGGATGCAGCCTGGTCACGTCCTCCTTCCATGTGCCCCGAGGGAGCACAGGAAATGACTTTGTTTGTAGAAAAAAAAACAATTATGAAAATGAGGACAGAAAAAGGAGGGGATGAGAGAAGGAAGAATACAACAGGGTGTCAACTTTGCACACGCTGAAGAGACACAGAGGTGAAGAGCTTTACGTTAAAATGGATGACATCAGGAACAAATGTTCTATATTCTCCTCCGTCTCTTCTTCTTCCCATTAAGACAGGATCCTAAAAAGCTGGCCCAAATTCCTGTGGATTACATCTGCCTTATTCCCTCCCAAAAATCTAATCTCAGTTCCTTCTGGTTAAGGCAGACCGCTGACTCCACCCCTCCCCTGTTAACACCCAGATTATAGGTTTGGTCAGCTTTTGGTTGCCAAAGGAATGTCCTGACCGTCCATGGTTCATTAAGACAAGGGCTTATTAAAAACCTCTGAATGCATCTTCTCACAGTCACAGCCCTCAAATAAAGAACCACTGACATCATCAAAAAATGGAGCACCGTTTGTCTCAAGGAGGGGTGAGTGAAAGTGATAATGAGGGTGAGAGGCAGAAAGAGAGAGGGGATGTGGAGAAACCACAATGAACCACAAGATCTGGAACCACTTTGAGGGAACAGACCATCAATTCCAGTGTCACTCTAATGGCCAGCAATCTGGTGCTGTGAAAAATCATATATAAGCTGCAGGTTGACTGAGGCTACAGACTGTATCTACCTACCCTCATGGTGTAGGTAGATACAGTCTGCTCCTGAAGATATAATTTTAACAGGACATGCCGCCAGCTAGGAACATTGGTTATACTGCTGGCTTTGTCTGGTTGTACAAAAACACACACACACACACACACACACACACACACACACACACACTACACTTATGTAGGGCTGCAACTAACAATATTTTCATTGTCAATTAATCTGTCAATAATTTTCTCGATTAGTTGTTTGGTCTATAAAATGTCAGAAAATTGTGAAAAATGTCGATCAGTGTTTCTCAAAGTCCAAGTTGATGTCCTCAAATGTCTTGTTTTAGCCACAACTCAAAGATCTTCAGGTAACAGTTACTGTCATCAAGGAGTAAAGAAACCAGAAAAGATTCACATTTAAGAAGCTGGAATCAGAGAATTGTGACAGTTTTTTCTTAAAAGATAACTCAAACTGATTAGTTGATTATCAAAATAGGTGGCGATTCATTTAATAGTTGACAACTAATGGATTGATCTTTGCAGCTCTAGATTCATGAACTGAACTTATGACCTGCTCTGTACATTTCTTTATTTCTTAAATGGGACAGCATATGTAATGTTCTTGTTTAACACTTGTCTGTATGTGCTGCTAACATTGTGTACACATGTTGTGTAAGCTGCGTAAAAGGTACTGAAAAAAAGATGCTGTTCTTAGTGACTGCTTGTTATGTAACATGCTGGTACTTCTATAACAACAAAAGAGGCCATTGCAGGAGAATCCTGCTACCACTGCTACACTAACGTAATGCATAATGGAGGACAGTATGACTACTTTATATCAAGCAGCAGTCCTGAAGCTGTTGCATGCATGCAAAAACACACAAATGATAATGCACAAACAAACAGATGCATACAAGCTTGCACCGTGCAGAACTCAATTGCTGTGCTCCAATGAGACAGCATAAAGGGTTAAAACTGCTGGATTACAGCCTGCTCTCTCCCTCTCTGGCTCACTGCGATTCGAAAGTATATGAAACACACTTTCTTATTGCTGATGTTTTTGGAAGAGTTTAGTATTTAGGTCAATGAAATGAAGCACAAGGCATGACATCTAAATATTTTATTGAAGAACTAAATAGATTATTATAAGATCAGTTAGCATTGGGGCACTTAAATAAGAAAATTGAGCCAATACGTAAACTTCTCTAACAATTCAGTTTAGACAGAATCCTACATACAGAGTAACAAGGACTGGTTTACTAGTATAGGTGCATTGATCAGGATACATACACAGTAAATCCAGATTTTAATCCTAGATGGATGTAATAAAGCAAAATGTTCTAAAGAGATGCAGATGTTGGTTTTAAACACTAGGGTAAAACCTAACATGAACACAAATGCTGCTGACGACAATCTCAATTTCAGTTCCCAAATGTTAGCTAATACAACTATTTGTAGATAGTCTTATGACTTGCCACGGGGGGGGGGGGAGAGAGACAACACATAACCTTGTGATTCTGGGTAAATAAACGGCCCTCAGCATGGGTGGAGAAATGTTTGTCAAACGCCATGTATTTGTGTTAAATGCAAATCAACATTCTGCTGATGTTTAAAAGTCTCGTTAGACAGCCCAATCTCAATTTATGAGAAATACGACAGGAAGGAATTCTTATTCCTGCATCGCCCCCACAAGCTATTGATAGTGGTTAACATTGTGGTAAAGTGAGGGGAGTAACTTCTCCCTTTTTAATTTGGACAAATTGCACTTAAGTCACACGGGTCTGCCTAGCTCATTGGTTTTGGAAATGATGCTAAATGACCAGATATGATTCTCACTCAGTCCCTGAACAATAAGGTCAGTGAGGTAATGAATCTGAATACATGTTTTACAGTTGGCAGGAGTGATGAGCCTGGGGTGTAATGTGAAACACTGCAAATCATCTTCAACACAGTTCACATCTTTCTTCTGTACTGTCTGGCAAAGCACAAAAGTGTCAAATAATTTTTGGTGTATACGGTAGGCTACATGTTGGCTCCAGATTACTTTGGCAATTCTTCAACAGTAAACAGTGCTGTGTAAACAGATGTATTTGGAAGGACTTTGATATCAATCTGTCTTTTCTTGTTTCTAGTCTATTGCCATTTCTGTCCTTTCCAGCTTTTATCAGCCTATCACTTCTCCAATGCTGACTTTTAAACAATGCATAATTAAGTGAGCTGTCTGACAAAAAGAAATAAAGCCTGCACTCTCAGATGCAAAAATGTGAGAAGGCATAACTTAATTAATGCCACACTCACGACACAGCATGGCTATGAGGTGGTTTACCCTCAACTGGGGTGATACTGAAAAGCACTGACATTACTGAGTCACGTGTCACTTACAACTGACATTCAACATTTTTCCTATCACTCCTTCAATCACTACTTCCAGGCAGACAGAATTAATTATTCAACAAATAATCACATAGTAGACAATAATCTGTTTGAGTCAACCCATTTGCTTTTGTTTATGATGGTGCTTGATTATTATACAACCACACACAAAATAAAAGTTATACCGGAAAGGTTACCGGAACAGTCTCTCTGAGGATGCAAGTTGTGAAACAATTACTGCTACAGCAAACTGGAATACAGTATGTCAAAGACCCAAAACACAGGAAAAAAAAGGAGGCTCACTCTCAGTCCTCCCCTGGTGAATTTTAACAAGTTGCTGAACGATATTGGACTAATATTAAAAATCCTTTGCGGCCATCTTTCATTATAGACATAGTGTTCAGCTGATGCTTCTTTCAGTGTTCCTCAGCAGTGTCTTACAGTGGGACTACACATGACAGGTGCTTTGTGCCGTGTGGTTTAGTTTCACTGATGTGCAGGTTTCTCTCTGTACCTCTAACTCCCATGTCTCCCTGCCTCGCCTTTCTCTCCCCGTCGGCCTCTCTCCCTGCTGATATGGTGAAAATCAATGGCTCCTCTATTCTGTGGAGGGTCTAATGTCTGCTAATGAAATCCTATCTGCTATGAGTCATCCATCTGATAGCTGCTGGGACAACGAAGGACCACCTCTACAGCCTCATTTATGAGACACACACACACACACACACACACACACACACACACACACACACACACACACTTATGGGCACTTCAAATGCTTATACATCACTTATATATCCCTTACTTCATTCAGAAAATCATAAATTATGGCCAGCTGTTGCTGTTGCTAGAGCCTGACCGATACTGGATTTTTTAGGCTGATATATATATATATATATATATATATATATATATATATATATATATATATATATATATATATATATATATTTTAATTGCAATTCCTTCACTTAATTTACAAACCATTACCATACAATGCAGTACAATTTTCATATCCTTGCAATTCCTTTTTAATTTTTTTTAAATTATATATATATATATATATATATGCAATCCACCCAGTGCTGATAATAATAATAAAATAACAAAAGTACCCCTCATAGCTAAAGAAAAATTAAAGTAAAGAAATATATCTAGTATACGCATATACAGATACATCTGCACCCCTATACACTTCTAAACATACATCTATACATACACATATATACATACATACACTCCCAAACTTTTACCTAAGAAACATAGGAGTTGATTTGTGTGTAAAAACTTAACGCACACCGTAACTTAGTTCATTCATTCATTCATCAGTTAGTCTACCAAAAACACTAAGAAAAAGGAGAGAAGTGCATGAATAAATAACTAAATCTTTTTACATAACAATAATTGGTATACATCTACAATTTAAATCCATTTTTATTCATAATTCACTCATATATATATTTTTTTTAAGTGATTTTTGATAAGGATCCCTTACATTCTTTTTTTTTTAAATTTACGAAATTGTCACCAAGATATGTACTTAGCGTGAAGTGAATGTGAACTTGACCACTGCCTTGTAATATTGTTGAAAAATAAACTTGTCTCTGCTCTCTAATGGACAGAACTATGTGGTGGTGTTACTGTTCCTAACTCAAACAATCTTTGGAATTTATGTACTGCAATTTCTTGTTACTTATCAGCCAACATAAAGTATACCGATATATCTGTGTAACATTCGCCGATATATAGGCTAAGCCAATTTATTGGTCGGAATCTAATAGACAGAATATCCTTAAATTCACTTTGCAATCTCTTCCTAAAAAAAAAATCAAAAGCTATATAGTGTGTGTGTGTGTGTGTGTGTGTGTGTGTGTGTGTGTGTGTGTGTGTGTGTGTGTGTGTGTGTGTATGTGTGTGTGTGTGTGTGTGTGTGTGTGAAAAAAAGATTGATTCAGATCTGCAACATTACATGTGATAGCTCACATAATGTGTAAGGTCTCTGACTCGTGTGAGCCACGACGACGCCTCAGTCCCAGGTGTTCCATTTTCTGTTTCTGAGACAGAGCACACTCAGGGGCAACATACTCAGATTTGTCTTAAAGACCAATAACAATAACCTTAACATGACCCTAACTCAGAGTCACACAAATTGGTGCATGTAAACACACTGAATTCCAAAGTAATAAAATACTCTTGCATGCAACGATGCAGAGGGATATTTCTTCAACTCTTTCACTCGAGTCTGCCTCCTTAACCAGGCCTACAGCCTAATGTACACAAGCCTCACACTCACACAAACAGAAACTGTCAATGCGAGACACTTCACATGCTGCGTTTGTCTCTTTGATCACATCACAAAACACTTAGCTCATCCCTCTTTAATGAATCAAATTTCTCTTTCCCTAAACAAGACATCTCTCTTTTTAACTCTCTCTCTGCAACCTTTCAATCCCTCCCCATCTCTCAACCTAACGAGTATCAATATAAACGCTGAAAATCTCTTCCTGTTGCTGTGTCTTTGCGTCACTGTGCTAGTGCATCCTCCGCTGATTGAAACTGACATCTGTTTGCACTGGTCTGGCTCGCAGCCATAAAACAATACATACACAGGGAATGCTAGACCCAGACACATCCACAGATATGGCAAAGAGGGGATTTGTCACACACACACAAGGATTAATACAATGCCACTTTTTCTGATAAACCTAGTGCTGAAAATATTTATAAAATGGGAGGAAGGAAGGAAGTGACATGAAAACTGAAGCCTAAAAAAACATTTAAAAAAACTGATGTCAGCCGTATATCTTTCATTTTATAGCTTAATTTGTTCTTTGCTGCTATATTTTTCTTACTCCCACAGAGTGTGAGGTCAGGTTACAAAAAAAAAAAATCTAAAATATCAATGCAGGTTTTCATGTCAGCTTCCAGTATCAAACAGCAAAAAATTCTTTCTAGAGTCAAAAATCAGGATGAAACTAATTATATATTCCTGTATTCCTTTACATGTAACCCATGCAGAATAAGTGCTGTTTCCCCGGGGCTTGGTTAAAAGTATTTGGGGAAAATAAAGAAATCACTAATTGAAGTAGATGAACACAACAAGGCCTCTCATCAGTGCATAAATACAACGGATGATCATGTGTTCTGATGTTTATCTCATAAACGAAGAAGAAAAAGACCACACAAATTTAATCCATTTAACTGCAAGATTTCATGTTAATTTATTAATTAAGTAGAGTGGAAGGAGATTGAGCCAAACACTAACAGTCAGCTTGGGAGCTGAATACATTATGCAGAGAAGAACATTAATAATATATGTCCAAATAAATCCAACTTTCCCTGAGGGGGATCCCTGCCACCATGTCTATCCACCCCTCCTTCTACAGTATAATATAAAAGACAGCGCTAGAGGAAAAGGTGTAGGAAAGGAAAGAAGGACAACAGGACATACAATATACTCAATATATTCTCTTCAAGAAAGAGAAAGGTACCCAGGTGGAGAAGGGATGGGATGAGGAAGAAGATGGTGGGAACAGCAAAGGCAGAGATAAAACAGAGATGCCACCAGAGCTCTGTGTGATTGTAAATGGTTTATATAGCAACTTGTATGGGCTCACTGATGTGAACAAGATTCTACCTGAACATCACAACACCATTTGGCATGAGGAAAGCAAGGCATTAGCACACCATCCTAGTTGATTGTGTCCCTCTGTACATACAGGTGTGGTGACAAAATGAGGATGTACCTGAAGCTGCCATTTTGATCCAATATACAAATCCAGAAGGGTAACCTAAAGATCAGATTAAATCTATCCCCCTTCCCACCACATGAGCTGATCAGACTCCAAAAAAGCCACAAACGAGGAAGTGACTCAACAAAATACAGGCCTTTCACGATGACTGTACTGTCCTCTGCCCTCTCCCTCCGGGGCTCTGATACGCATTGCTGCTCTCTGTGTATCTCTTCCACTCTCACGATATCCTACTTGGACATTTTAACTCACTTCATCTCCTTTTCTGTCTCCACCACTCCTCATTTTGTTTACCTGCTTCTTCCTGGCAATGGCTTTCTAGCAGACTCTTCACTCTCCCTTTCTATCTACCAGCTTGTGTCAGCTTATTAGTGTGTGTGTGTGTGTGTGTGTGTGTGTGTGTGTTCTTGTTTTACTATATTCGTGGGGTCCAAAAACTGGGAAATACAGTATACTTGTGGGGTCTGCACAGCCTTGTGGGGCCCAAAATGCTGGACCCCACAAGTTTAAAGGGCTGTTTGAGGGTTATGACTTGGTTTTAGGATTAGGGTTAGAATTAGGTTATGGTTAGGGTGAGGGTAAGGGTTAAGGTTAGGCATTTAGTTGTGATGGTTAAGGTTAGGGTAAGGGGCTAGGGAATGCATTATGTCAATAATGGGTCCCCACAAAGATAGTGAAACAAACGTGTGTGTGTGTGTGTGTGTGTGTGTGTGTGTGTGTGTGTGTGTGTGTGTGTGTGTGTGTGTGTGTGTGTGTGTGTGTGTGTGTGTGTGTGTGTGTGTGTCTCCTCTAATTGGGTACTGCGAATTGCTCTCCTGGCTGCACTACTATGGACTGTAAAATACACTATTATGAAAGCAGCATTTTTAATTGTGTATGTCTCGTTCGAGAGATACACTTTGTAATCCTCGAAGTTAGCCTCTCAGAGCATCTAGGCTGTGACCTGAACACATCATTGTGGCGTGTGTATGTGAAAGGACATCCAGATGATGAGTCAGTCAAACAGACAGCACAGTATATTCACAAATATTTGTACAAATAAGACTTATGTATTGTCTTACTCAACAACAACAGCATAAAGATAATTAACAGAACTGCTGCACTGAACTACATTTAATTGGTTTTCAGAATTCCTGTGTGTTGATTGATCCATCATCTTTCCCTGCACCTTTCTTGTCATATTCCAAGACACAAAAGCCCCCGTGGTGCCATCTCAGTGATGGCAATAGATTTACAGCAGCAGCCCCAACACAAGACACTCTTTTATGATAAAAACTAGACCCACTGATTAAATTAGACCACACATCTTTGACAGCAAATCACCTACTGTTTTGACAGCAGGCTCCTCTAATCTCTGCGTGGGCTCTGTCAGGATGAAAACGGCATCCCTAGGTTAACAGTCAGTGCTACTTCCTGTTTGTTTTTAATCTGCTATGTGTAACATTTTAACTTCAATAAACCAGTACTGGCACAATTGGGAAGATAAGAGGGAACTATTGTATGGTAAATTGTTTTTGAAAACATTATTTAGTCAAGGAAAATTATTTCCTAAATTACGTCCAGTGTACGGATTTACTATGCACTGCTTTTCATTTTTAACTACTCAACATCTTTAAAGCTGCAGTGGGCCAGCAAATGCCAGGATTTGAAGTAGAGTAAGACCTCTTCCTGCAGCTCTCCCCTCTCTGTCGCAAGGGCATTTGTATACGCAGAACAGCCAATAGGAATGCTCTTTCTCTGTAATGACCTGTGATTGGCCAAAGTCTCCCGTCACAGGCTAGATTTTTTTAAAGCCTGAAAACAGCAAAGGAGGAGATGCAAAAGTATAGTTTTCTCTCAGATCACTTGAATAACAATATGCTGAAAAATTATTATGTAATTTTTGCCCAAGGACAACAAAAACAAATTGCCTTCCACAGCTTTAGAGCATGATCCTTCCAAACGCACAAACACAGTTTAAACAGTTTTCAGTTTTTATCTGATGACATTTTTGACAAAAGATATTTTTCAAGATTTCCGCAACTGCCACTACATTACACAAACATGTCTGTTTATCTGGCTTTGAATCTTGGGCATCATTACATAGTGTGTGTGTTTGTCAGCACAAAGAACAAGATGGAATGTGGAGGGCTGTTGTGAGGATGTTGTGCTGCTGTGTCTATGAATGTATGTATGCATATTTATGTATTTATGTATGTACATACGGATGGATGAATGAATGAATGAATGAATGAATGAATGAATGAATATGGTGGTAAGGAAGAGAGTGTGAACAAGACCGAACAGATTGATTTTGACTAGGGATGCACCGATCTGACTTTTTCAGTCCCGATACTGATACCGATGTCTGGGCTTTGTGTATCTGTTGATACTCGATACCGATCCAATACCATTGTTGAATTAATAATACACTGTATACCTTCCACCTTATACCTTCCTTCCACCATGTGGAAGAGACTAAAGGCACCAGACTTTCCTAACTAAACATTACTTTCCTAACTAAGACAAAATAACATAGATGTAATGTATTGAATTGTTATTTATTTGTTATTTAAAAAACAATTCTGCATTCAAATCGAAAATAGAATGTAATCAAACTTCTTAAAATAAATTTAAATAAATCAAATGTAGCAGTAGAAACAAAATAGTGTATTGGTCAAACATACAATGGTAATCAAACAGTTCCCAAACTTTATTTTTGGATGTGCTTGACTAAATTGGTAGTATCGTACTTTGCAGTACTACCACCACCCCTCGAAACATTTACTTTGCAGCCATTGCAAACAGCCAACAAACTAGCTAGCAAGCGTGAAATATCTCCACACAGCCGACTCTTTGGCTCGCTCCACGTTTAACTCAACTCTTCCAGCATGCGACACACTTGCCGCTGATGAATGACGTAGGATGTGCTGCGACGGATCGGCCCGTAGAACTGTTCATTTTTCCGCTTTCCGATCCAGCTATTTTGTCAACATTGGGGCCGATATCCGATCTTATTATCGGATCGGTGCACCCCTAATTTTGACTGCTTTACCTTCGTCTCCTCTCCTCTCTCCTGTCTTTGTTGTGGGAAAGTTAATTTGGGTTTCTGTCAAACGTATTGTCAAGCACAGTCACAAATGAACCCATTCTACTGCAACACGTTCAACAATGAGAAAGACACACACAAACATGCACTTTGATGACTGAACAGACATATACCGACACATTTTTCATACCAGTATTGTATGATGTAGCGTTACGTGCACACACTTATGTTATTATTAGGAAACGCCAGTGACTCACTTCACTCCAGAATACGTACTAACGTCAGAAGTAAAGTCGTACACAGCTGAAACACATGCAGTCATCTCATTATTTTTTTCACCTAAGGCAGCATGTCAATGTACACAGTCATTATTTGGACACATACAGTACACACACACACACACACACACACACACATTATTAAAGCATGCCACTCCTGCTATGCTCCACTGAAGGACTTTCCACAAAATAACAGATTTGTCCTATTAATCACTACCTAGGGACTACAACAACCTACAATAAGACCTGTATGCAATTATGTAAACAGCTTTTATTTGAGTTTTTAAATCTGTGTAGGGCTATGTCTATGAAGGACTAGCTTAGACTAATACCAGAAGAAACATGGACTTAAACTATGACTCAGGATGGAGAATAAGTGGCACCAATGGTGAGGTATGCCAGGTAGACACAATTCTGCATTTCAGAGATGCATGCACAGACGGTGTGCTGCTCTATTTCATGCCATTGTAAAATTACTGCTAGGCCACTGAGGGCTGTTTCTGATGCATCAGCCCACATGAGTTATGTGTTTGGGCCAATGGCAATTAAATTACTCATTTGGGTCTGCAACAGGGAGCAGTAGCAATCGTTACACAGAGGACTTCAAGAGGAAACATACAGTATACCCTTAACAATGTTTTCACCAACATGGAGACATACCGGGTGCACCATCCTTTATGATTTTGTGCCCACATCAACCCACCAAATAGCCTACTTATTTATTCACATATCGATGAAAATATGCACTTGGGAGCCTCTGCCCAGCTCGTTACCAAAACAGACATGAGTCAGCCTCACGATTGTTATTTGGGAAACCATATGGCAGCAGAGTCCTTCCAGAGTTAGAGCCTATTGGATGCCATGGTAAATAGAGCAGAGTTCACCAGAGATATTCTGACTATTTGACATCACTGATCTTTCTCCAAGGCTTCTCAAAGTCACAGGGTAATGTTTTGTGGTAATACAATGACGGTGTTTGTGTCTGTTAGGCTAGGACAGTTGCGTGTTTGTAATTATTGTATGATATGGCTAAAGAAACATTACCACAATCCAACATAGTATTATTACTTCGACTCCATTTCAATTGTTTGAAATGTTGTCAATGTCGTTTGAGTGAGTTTGTGTGGCAAAAAAACATCCCCCTAATGCAGCTTAGAACCAAGCACCCCAACTCGAGCTAGTTTCCTCTATCTGTGTCACGTGGGCTCTGCCACTACCACGCCTCTTTAGGAGACTAGTGGCAGGTCTGAGTGTATTGATTCCAATGGGAGAATTGAACGTGAACACAGAATATGAGCGATCCTTTCGTCCCATAGTCACCAGAGTAGATAGTGGACCCATTTCTCACAAGCCACACATCTCAAATACACTAGACACTAAAATGTCATTTTTCAGATGTACACATCAGGAGACAATTTACTTAGTTTGAGACCTGTTTCTGTCTCAGGACCAATCTCTTGCGAGCTCTGGCAACACAGAGAAGCTAACGTCAGAAATCGTTCATGAACGCCCTAACAAAACTAATCTCCGTGATGCTAAATATGTCTTTTAGTTGAGTAAATATCTAACGTTAGCAAAAGAAAATATTAATAAATTATTCAAACATAACTTTTCATTCATCCACAAGACGTTCACTACACGTTCAAACGAGGCCATGCCTTTTTAGGAGACAGGAAGTGTGTACCGTTTCATACCATTGGCAATGCTTGAAATGCGCTCTCTTTAATATAAAGGATCTTTGCCCCAACCCCAATTTTTGTCTTGCTCATGCCAGCAGGCCTTGAGCAAAAAATTGTTGAAAATGGTGATGGGTAAATGTTAAACTGTAGTCCAAGTGCTGCCAATAGACGCATAAGCAACACACACTGGTTACTTCACAGGGATCTCAGCAGCAATATCCTGTTGCTCTCAGTACAACTCAATTGAAAGAGAAGATCATTTATGCGGAGATGCTTTTGACAAGTTGAGTCAGTGGCTATGACCCTGCATGCATGTGTGCCATGAGCAAAACCAGATAGACAAGGAATTTAATTGTATCATAGCAAAAACAATACAATCATACTAATATAATGTATTATTCGAGAATCCTTCAACTCGGCCATCATCACAAAAGCTAATAATTATCAAGTTTCATATAAAGTCAGGTAATAGACCATTAAGGAATGAAGTGGAGCCCGCCATATGGCCTTGTGTCCTCTCTGCCCTCTACTCTGCAGCATTCCAGTCAAGGGTTTATCCAAGTTTCAGCCAGACAAGCTCTAAGTATTGGGCCTCCCTGTGACAGTGATTCCTACTGTTGCTAACTAGGATTAACAAGACTACAAGTCTGAGACCTGCTAGTGGCCAGGATAGTATGCAGAGTTCATTACAACCCACAAAATTGTTAGATGTAGTAAACAAAACTCTGCAACAACATACTGAAAAAAATACTAACAACATACTGATTCTGCTATTCTTACAGCCTTGTCAGCACCGGGTCTATAATGGCAACTTTCTCTTGATGGTGGTGTTACAGGAAATGCCATGGCTTCATTAAAATCAAAAGGGTTTTCCCTATTGGGAGCATCACTGTGCTCAGCACATTTTAGAACAATCTGCCAATATGATTATAAGCTATTTTGTATACACAGTTTACAATTTGGCCTGAATGTGGAACAAAAGGAAGTGTCCAAAATGCTAAATGTTTAGGCTCTAGGGAGCACAATAAAATGTCATGGTAGTATGCCTGTTACATGTTTGATGTTGTTTGCAAGAGGAAGTTTTGGCGAGATAGTAGAGTGCTAGAGGAAAGGTCAGAGGGTCACTAAAAGCAGTATTGGACATTAGAGAGTAGTCACTGATGACATCTTACTTGAATTTTCAAGTGACACACTGCTCTACAGTTAGAAATTGTATCTATTAAACTTCACTTTTGTCTCGATGATGTCTAAGCCTCGTCGTTATAGCTCCTACCCTCAAAGTCCAAAGGGATCAGGATTCCCACGCTGCACCAGTGTGATTACTTTGAGGAGAGCTGAGTAAATTACTAGTGAAACAACCACCACACGTGCAGGCTCTCGTGAGTACAAAAAAGCATACTGGAGATTTGTTACTTAAAATTACATCTGTCTAGGATGCAGTAATCCCACTTGCAGTAAACCCAGGAAATTCATAGCAAATAATCATGGTAAGTACTATCAGACCATTGTAAATTATAGGGGAAGAGGATTTTTTAAGGAAAAACACAACACAGAAAAATGCATTTCTAAAAGTATGTTTGATTTTTGGATTTACTGTAGGGTATTGGCCTCATTGTGATCATCATTTTGGAGGTTACAGTTCACCAACAGTTAAAGGTGCTCTAAGCGATGTTGTGTGACGTTACTCCTTGTTGACATTCAAAGTATTTTCAAACAAAACGAAGACCAACTCGCTCCTCCCTCCTCCTCATCCCGTTCCCTCCCTTCTGTGCTTCAGCGTAACATCGCTTAGAGTACCTTTAAATTTAGCACAACATCCCTGTTTTTAGCTGCTATATTGTGTCTACAGGGAAGGGGGTTATCACCAATATGAATACCGAATCTCTCCCTTTGAACTAAAATGATGTAATCACCCCATGTCTTCTACCCTGTGTGTGGGACAGCCATTCTGGTCATGCCATTCTAGCCATGACATGGGGCTTTAAAAAGCAGAGCTAACAAGGATTAGCATCCAATTTTAACACCTGAATGTAATCCTGCCCTCCCACAGTCCATGCTAAGCCTGCGCTAGCCATGCTAATGGAAGGGAAGAGGTTTGCAGACAGTCCACATTTTTTCTTCTCAACTGTTACCTAACAACTTGGCTCGTGACAAATGCAGTGGATGACAGGACAGCACACTTGCAGAAAAGGGGGAGCAGTAGTTTAGCTTGTGATTTCTTACTGTTGAAGTAAAGTTGGATAAGTCGGTTCTATTACTGTATTATTTTTGTTCAACTCTGCTTCTCTGATTTTATATCATGATTCAACACTGTACAAAAAAATAGAACCACGTGATTTGTATACTGCTTTGCCCTGCAACAGAAAAAAGAGAGTTGCCTAGATTACCTATCAACACACTGTCACTATATTTTACTGATCAACAATGTGCAGAGCTAAGCTTTACCTTCAAGACACATACTGTATCATAAACCAAACACCAAAAGGGAAAACACAGAATCACTTTGGGTTGATAATTAATTACTGGCTATTGTGTGGTCAGTTATAATTGCCATGAGATATCCAATATTTATAATTATATATCACGCAGATACCGGCGCAGTCAGCATGAGCTTATTAGACATTATTGGGCACAAGGTAACTGTGTGCTACAAACACAGCTCTGTCCTAACTCTGACAAGGGCAGAAAGGGTGTAGCCTTATGTATCATGGTCATCATCTAAATTATAACCTGCTGAGCAGTTTTTAGTTTGTATAATGATGATGCAAGTGTGACAAGCAAGGATGCTGTTATGGTTGCTGTCATTACAATCTGCTCCAGGCTGTCAGGCTGGCTGTTGTTTGCGTTTTTCATGATACAGTAGCATGGCAGTTTAATACACCAAATATCAAACATTCAGGAGAGGCTGTTATTGTTGTATCAGTCTTTTTAAACTGATAAAATGACTTTCATATTTATCTCGATCTTTCTGACTTCACACTAGGGCTGCCACCTCTTAGTCGATTAGTCGACTAATCGGTCGTTTTGGTCTTAGTCGACTAAGATTTCTTTAGTTGATGAGTCATTTTTTATGCTTATTCATGTTTAATTACTCATTTCCAAGAAACTTATGAGCACATTTCTGGTAAACACAAGATTTAAAGTGGTGCTTTTGCAGGATTAATTGTGGAGAAACTCAGTTTTACAGATGGTTCATTAACTACATTTATATTGTGCTTTTCTAGTCTTAATCACCTCTCAAAGAGCACAGCTCTGTCGATTACATCAACTAATCGATTAATCGACAAAATCATGTAAGTGTTAGTCGACTAAGAATTTCTTTAGTCGAGGACAGCCCTACTTCACACAGCAGGCCGGTAATCGCAGACCTTTTATTAATCATGCATGGGCAGTTAACAATTAGAACGGACATGAAGAACAGTTCAATTATGGTCTCCTACAAATAGGAAACTAATCACGAAACTTTTGAAAAGAGATCTACAGAGCCTTTTGGTCATATAACTATTTCAATTCATTACACGGTTATATGTCAACTTTTAAAGCCGTTTTTACTGAATTACTTCCTGTTTGGCATGTGGAAGTGATCCATTCAGTGGTTTGACTTTATTTAGTTTATTTTATTAGTTATTTTTATTTTGTTTATTTACTTCTGTGCGTTATGTAAGTGTTAACCTCTTTATTGCAAGCCCAATTCCCCTTACTGTGCAATAACGTTTGAATGACAGAATAAGCCTTAGATTGTTTTCATGGTCTACACTTCTCCACAAGCTAGCATGGTGGTCATGATATCGTTACTGCCAATTCTGTAAAACTTGGAAATGTTGTCTTTTAATCGATCAATCTTTTTATTTGTCACATGAAATCATAAACAAACATAGCATCACGTCCCACTTCATGACATCCTTACAGAAACATTAAACATGCACCATACTTCAAGCTATTAGGCTCAGCATTCGAAATAAGAAGAAATGTGGTTTAGGACTGCAAATTATATAACTGAGAATTATTGCTGAAAATCAGTACAAGCTGCTAGAAACTAACTATCTGAGAGCTGCCACTTCAAAATCAATATATAGGTTCCTGCCCTCCCCTACAAATCCACTCCTAACTTAACTGACCGGGCTACTATGTTACTATGTAACATTTTCTTTTTCAAAACATCATCATTCCTTTCAAAACTCTGACAGACAGACACACACATACACAAACACAACCAGACAGCAAGCTAATGAGATCCTTCCTTAGCAGCAGACACACTGGCATTGAGTTCATTTACTAAATGCACCGGAATAAACATGCTAGAGTGACAACATCGTCTAGAAAAAGAAAGAAAAATGTATGTATCTGCAGTGGGTAAATATCGTAAGCAAAAGTGACCTAAACGTATTTCCCTTCAATGCGGCCTATGTATCGCAGACTATGGAAGCTTACATAATCCAAGGTTGATTCAGTAAAACATATTAAGGTTGTTCTGGTCGATCAAATGGCAAGTGGTTAACATACTGTAGGATGCCTAAACCATATGAAAGATAAGGAATAAGAGATATCATATGAAACAGATGGATGGATGGAGGCTTTCGCGTGCCAGCTGCAGAGCTGTAGGGATTCATCCCTCCATCACTGGCCTTCCCCCTGATGATGTCATCAATTAAAGGGACATAAAACTAAAACAATCATCAGTTTTCTTTTTCCTCACTATGCTCAAACCAACAGAGATGGATCGGTCCAACCATGGGTGGCTACAAATGTACGTATGCACCCACCCGTACAGATATGCAATCCACCTGCCAGTGCTGGGTAAAAATGGCAATGTAGTGTGAGCAGATACACAGCAGAGTCTTATGGTACTATGCGTGTGTCAGTGCATGTGTTTCAGAGAACACCATACAAAGAGAATTTATACAAGTGAGCCAGCTGGGCACATAAGCCCTCCTGCACAATAAATCCAAATAATCCTTTACGATGGGAAGCGGGAAAAGGGGGGGTGGGGGTGTACTATGCACATACAGACACACACACTCAGAAAGGTGCACACGGTTCAATGAGCTTCGCTATTGTGCCGCTGTGGTAGACATTCAGTGGCTGTGCCCTTTTCCTAAGAATAACATGCAAGTCACCGGAATGTATGCACTCAAAATAGCAGGGCAGTGTATGACATTTGAACCTCCCAAACACATACACGCTTGCCAGCAGATGAAGCGCTGTAGGACAAGGACATAAAGGGGGATTACCCTGAATAGCAACAGAAAAGGGGACAGCACAATAAAAATCACCTTACCTTCCATCATGGTTGCAGATTTGCATTCCTCTATTTCCAAGGAGCCTGAAATGAAAGCAGAAGGCGTGGGGAGGGGGAGAAGAGAAGAAGCCCCCAGTTACCAGAGAGACAGTAGAATTGATGGGCAGCAGAGCAGCCGTGTGCATGTGGCTAACGCCCTGGCTAACTGTGAGCCTCCGACACCCCCAGACGTTGCCTGTCAACTAGCCCAGGAGGACAGAGAGAGAGAGAGAGAGAGAGAGAGAGAGAGAGAGAGAGAGAGAGAGAGAGATACAGAGAGAGATAGAAAGAGAGAGAGAGAGGAGAGAGGAGGGGTAGGGGCCTGGCCGGGTTTGCTGCCGATCAGAGCTGGGGCTTAAGCCATGGATGATGCTGCTGCTGCTCTAACCTACACATTCAGCCGAGGATGCTGAGAGGTGGGGGGAAAGCTCACTGGAGAAAAAAAATAATTAAAGAAGGCAGGGTAGATAGAGAAAGGGAGGCAGAGAGACTGAGAGGGAGGGTGGGTTATGTGTGTGTATGTGTGTTTGGCAGTGGGGGTGGTTGTGTTGAGGAGGGGCGGAGGCAGTTTGCTGAGGTCAGAGATGGCCTCAGCCAATCCCTGCAGCTCTTTGTTGAGTCACATGGCTTGCAGCTTGAATCTCCTGACACCATGGCCCAAGAGAACTCTACATCAGTAACCGCTCTCGCTTGACAAATACTTCTGAGCATGCACTGAATACACACACATGTTTACACATCTAAACAGAGGTGCAGAAAAAGCCACCATACATGTACAGAGTAAATACAGAGGATACACATATGTGGTAAACACACACACATACACACACACACATGCACCCCTCCCCTACCCCCTACCTTATGTCAGTGCAGTGTGCCAAGCCTACCCAGCGGTGAATGACATTAATTATTTGCTCGCGGAGAGAGTAACGTGCAGGTGTGAGCCAAGTGACAACCCATGTTGAGGACGCACACCTACACAGACTCTACAATAACACACCACTGCACAAAATATGTGCTCTGCACCCTCCTGCACAGTGACTATTCCTGTAGTAGCTGCTTGTGTGTGGCTGCATGTGTCCCGCCCTCCTTGGAATAAGGTGCGGTTTCACTGCCCTCTCTGTCCCTCCTCCTCTCCCCGTCCCCTCCCACCTTCCCCTCTCTCTGCGCTCCCTTTTTCTGTCTCTTTGCTTTCCCACTGCACAGGGACGAGGATCGATCAGCGTGACGTCATGGCAACGCAGGCTACAGTTGCAACTAACGAACAGGAAGGACCGATGACCGGACAGCCCCCAGAGAGGGGTTTGCGCTTGTGTTTGTGTGCTGATTAATTTTCTATGAGAGGGTGCAGAGAGAGAGAGAAAGGGAGGGAGGGAGGAAGGGAGGGAGGGAGGGGGTGAATGTTTATGTGGACAAACTAAAGAGCAGAGGAGACTGACAATTAGGCAAACCTACAAAACAACTACAAATGAGACACTAAAGTGATACTTAACAAAAAAAAAGAAATCTGAGCAATTTGATTCTAGTATTGTTTCTAGGATTATTGTCTTTATTGTTAGTAGTAGTGATAGTAGTCATCGTAGTCACAGTAGTACTTCATATTGTGTATATATATATATATATATATATATATATATATATATATATATATATATATATACTATAAGTTTAGTAATTTACATTTATTTCAAACTAAATATCCTTCTTCTGTAGAAACATGTTTTGTAATATTTGTTTCTTTTGTAAGGTCAGACAATATAAACAATCAGAAAGACAAATTAATATGTTAAAGTAAGATTTAATAAAGAATAAAAAAACAAAAGGAAAGTACCAAAAATATAATAATAAAAAAAGAATAATAAACATTACAAATTACTAATGTTGCACTATTTGTCCAAACATTAAAACAGAAAGACTTCTCGTGTCAGTGAATCTTACTTATTTTTAAGGAAGCCAACGTCCAGGATAGCAAATGTAACATTTTCCACAGAAAGAGAACTTGATACCTTTTCACCACTGCTGGTTGTTTATTATGCTTTTTTTTCTATTATTACTGAGCAGGAGTTAATGTAAGAAATCTGTAAGAATACTGAGAGAACTAAACTTCTCTTTTTAAAGCCATCGTTCTGTGTATTTCTTGAGCATTCCTATGGAAGCCCGGTATTCAGCGGGTATCAAGCTGTGCCGTCATAAATCTACTGAGCAGGCAGTAATGTGTGTGGCGTAATGGTGTTCACATAGATGACTTTGTATACATCCATATGCATATATGGATGTACACTGTATACTGTGTGTTCATGGGGAATCCTATAGCCTGTGACAAATAAATATATTTCCCCCCCTCTATCTATCTATCTATCTATCTGTATTCAGTTATGCTTTAACAGAAGTCAGCCGAGAGCCTCTCCATGCCCAATGAATCCTCTCCAGTCAGGCCCATGTGATAGGGTCTCCCTCCCTCCCTCCAAATCTCTTTCTCTTTCTGTGATTTATCACTTCTTCCCTTTTCATTTACTGATTTATCCCTTTTCCTAACCTGTTATTTTGTCAAGCTGCTTCTATATGGCTCATTCTGTCACTTGCCTCCTCCCTCCTTTCATCCCTCTGTCTCTCTTTGCCAAGTTCCTCTGTCTTAACACCCAGCAGATGCTCCCCAAAAAGAGGGTACCCCACCCTCCTACCAGCTTTAACTCCCTTCCCCCTCGTTCTTCCTTCTCCCCGTTCACTCCAAACCTGTATTTGGTGATTCCCTGCCCTCTCATCTGTTCGATTATTTCTGCTGCCTCCCCTTTTTTGTCTTCTTAGCTACATCATCTTTTCTGTTCTCACCACATCTCTCTCCTATTTTCTTCTACATTACTCCTCTTGACTCAGCCCTGCTCACTTCCTTGGCTGCGAGACAACAAGCATCTTCTCCTGCACTGCCATCTAGTGTTCACTGAGAATCATGACTGATATTTACCATTGTGCTGGTGTTGAGGCAGTGCTGAGGAGGTAAAATATTGTGGATATTTGCTATGTGAAGTGTAATACCATCAATATACTGTACTGGGCATGTCTGGGGCAACTAGGCTGATATTTGGCAATACAAATAAAGAGATATGTATAGTGATTTTGCAGTTGACAAATGCTGCCATGCCAGCTAGTGGAGGAGTGTAGAATAAGGGAGGAGGAAGGGAGGGGGATTTGCTAAATAAAGCCTAATGCCTTATAAGCTCTGTTTTGGAGCTGCATGAGTTGGAACAGCCTGAATAAAGACACACACACACTTATGTCATTTACTATGGAGAGTTAGACAATCGCTACAAGTATATAAAGTGGGCATTTTCTGCATAATATACCAGAGAGAGGTAGCATTTATGACCACCTTGATGAGCAGTTTTAACAAAGCTCTTTAAAAAAATATATATTATATTGACCAAATACCAAAAATACCTCTGTTGACACAATTTTGGGGTTGCATACCCTTATGTGAAAGCACCTTAACAAATGCAAAAAACATTAACATTTGAGGAAAAAACTCAACATATGGCATCTTAAAGGTTGTGATGCAACTTAAATGGTTTTATTATTTATAAATAAAAATATCAAAAAACTACCACAATGGTACTAAATATGGTTCAGTGAAAGTTTCTTGAATTAAAAGGTTTTGAAATCTTTGAGATTTTAATAAATACACAAAGATAACCATTTAAGAAATTTTAAATTAAAATCAAACTCACCAATGCTATGTCCCACGGTGCTTTTCATGTGGGCATATTTTCAATTTTAAGTTAAATGTTTTTAACTTGTTTAGGCTATTTTCACATTTTAGAATCTCCCAGTTTATTTGCTATAACAATGAATGAGTGTTCATGAAATTGGCTATAGGTGACGATATATGGAATAATGGCGTGAGATGGATGAAAATATGGTGAAAAAGAAAATAACTCCTAAGTATGTCACTTCAATTGGAAATACAGTGCTTTGAATAGTATTAAAATCAATGCAGCCATGGGAAAAACGCTTGTCGGCGCACTTCAAGTGACTTAAATGTCGCATGACACATACTATTAACTCCTGAATTTAGAAGCAGGAGCTCAAAAACTACATACCGGGCAACATCTCTCTCTATTGTCACTTAGTGAAAATTAACATTAATATAACCATACAATGTTACTGTAACAGATAAATCAACAAGATGACCTCAGCAAAGATCTAAATGACTACACTACATTGCAGGCCAGTGGATTTGAATCTCAATGGCATACTCGTGTTGTTTTGAACTTGAAAGATTTGGAGCAAAATTAAATATAACAAAAGACTGTGCACTGGACAGCAGAGGAGATCTAGAAAGGGTAAATAGAGCATGCAGCTTTAGAGAAATGAATAAAGTGTGTTTGAATGCCATGGGAATCAATCCACCTACTTCTCTTTATCTTTCTAGCATTCATTATCTGGTTCTTCCTTCCTGACAACTTCTGCTTTTTTCTCTTTTTCTATCTAAATGACAGTACCAGAGTGTTCCCTGACGCAACCTTCTGAGTGAACACACTGCACAGTGAACATGCAACACACAGCATACACACAAATGCATATAGGCACACAAACAACACCCATATCAAATCCACATGTTAGGGCTATACAATATCAGTAAGGTCAACAAAAAAGTCAAGGTTAATGGCTAAATATAGTACACACAGCTACAAGTACACACACATAATACTATAGTTAAAGCCCATACGCTCACAACAAGACACACACAACCCATTTCACCGCAGGAATCATATAATCTAGCGTAAACTCCCTGAGAATACAAAAAAAACCCACAAATGACTGAAAAAGAAAAGTTACCATTATCCCTTATTTTCAGGTACGGTCACCATCCGCATTCTCACTGCTGAGGTGTTGCTGTACTGTACAGAAAGGTCAAGAAAGGGTTTTTACCTACTGTACCTGCAACGATGCAAAACCAGCCAGTAAACAACTCCTCAGTCATGTAAAGCCCCTCTCCATGGAAACTCCTTGTTCTCAATCTCACCCCAGCCAGACAGAGAGATGAGAAGGGAAAGACGAACAGAGGACGAAGATGATTCGCTGGAAAAGATAAGAGGGAGACAAGAATGAGGAGTAACCAAGGACTTCGCCAGACTGAGCTGCTCACAGGACATGCACGTACGCTGATGCCGAAACCAGCGCATAAATTGACCACTGCAAGTGTACCGGCGAAGGTATACACACAACTGCACAGGAACACAACCTACGGAGAGAAGGTTAGACAAGTCGGGCAGTGACGGTCAACATGTCCTTTACTGCAGTGCACGCACACACACACACACACACACAGTTTTTCCTGAAGACAAATATTTTAGACTGCATGTATGCATGTTACAGATTCTAAATGTTGTTACTCTGCATCACCAAACTTTTGTTATGGTATTTCCCAAAGTTTTCAACAGTCACTCTGAACATCAAGACATTTTATGAACTTTAGCGTCAGGTACTTCATTCTATCAGGTCTTTCTGAACAGAAAAAAAAAAGTCTTGGTCGATTTCACCGACACAATTCCAGTTAGCCTACTGAAGGTATGAAACCACAGTCAAACATTTGTAAAGAAATATTTACAAATCTAACTTTTTGGAAATGTTTGTTGAGATGTCTGTTGTTTATCCTATTAAAAGGCTGAAAATTAATCAATGTACTTTAGTTTATTTTTCACCTCTGATGTTTGCCATTCTGAATGATTCACTGTTAGTATATTCTGTAACAACAAAACAACTAAAAATCTGTTTAATTAAATTTTTTTTTTTTTTATTTTTTTTTTTTTACATGTAAGGCAGTACACTTATAATTAGACAGCCAAAAATACATTTGACATTTTGAAGAACCCAAAAATGACACACTGTGACGCCATCTACTGTACCTTTCCAACCCTTCCATCTCTGATCCACTTACAGCTGCTCTGTTTCCTGTTTTAATAACAGTACACTGACAATAAAACATACAGTTTGTCACAGGCATTAGCAGTATCACACAGACACACATGTTCATTTAACACAGGGAAAGTAAGGAATTGTGGTAAAAAAAACATCTATTTTTGACTTCCCAGTATCTAGATACACCATCTGCACAATTGCATTCAGTCTGGATCACTGCAATACTAATCCCAGAGTAAGCTATGGTTGGATATAATAATTTAGCATTACACACAGCTTGATACCTGCAGTGACACCAACAAAATTTCACTACATTGTCACATTTAAGTACTTTGCGACACGTTCTTTGGTCCTTATCTCTGTAAAACACTCTTTCCTAAGAGCAGAGCAGCCTCCCTGGCATTTAGACACACTCTTACTATTCAGAAATAGACTATGGGTAAGGATGCTCTTATTTCTGGCACATATTTTATACACCCCAGATGGCAGAAACTTGTGAAAAGTGAGCCTGTTTACTTAAAAAACAGCAGATGAAAAGAAAAAGTGAATCTTCTTCTCTATCCCCACCCCATCTACCTCTCTTGTTCCCTCCCTCTCACAACCTCTACCTTGAATCTGTCTCAAGTTACCCCTCACCCGTACACTCTCCACCTCCCTCCCTCTGACCTACTTTCTCTCCACCTCATGCCTTTCGCCTGTGGGGTGCAGTGTTGCTCTAGTCTGACTTATTTTTCAGTAATGCCTGATGCATCTATATGCAGATCCAGAACTGTTTCCACAACCAGCAAAAACCGCAAGACAAATTCAAATGGGTAATCACTCTGGTACTGTGAATAATGTTAAAAGGGGGAAGCTGCATTGAGCAGCAAACTGTCGTCATCATCTGGCAAATGAGGAACCACTGGGAGTCGAGGATGAGGTATGGTGATGCCACTACATTCATCAAATGTGTTCTAGTTCCATCCTCAATCCTCATAAAACAAAAATAGCAAACTTGCACAAATTGAGCTCTTTCCTTTGCAACAGCAACAGCTCGTGCTGAACCATTGTTGATTAACTGATTGTGGTGGTAATGCAACTCATGGATGCCAGCTGACAACCTTGCTGCTAAAGTAACTGATGCGGTGGGGGGGACTTACTGGGAAAGGAGCTGCATGTGTCTACGACAATGCACGCAACACATCATGGCTGCTTACTCTCCTGGGGTGAACTGGGACCCCGTTGCCTGCTTGTCGTTAACGAGTAATGATCGGTCGATGAGGGTCGGCTATCGGTCAGAAAAAAAATCTAAATTTGCATCCCTATACATGATTAATTACTTATCTTACTACTTACATACTTCTTACTTATAAAATATAAAAAATTCTCACATGAAGATTTGCTGCTTTAAATGATAACTACAGTACCTTACAGTTTTCTGGCTGATGGTCAGACAAAATAAGCAATCTTCATACAACATAGCTGGGCTCTAGGAATGACAGTTTAAAGACCAAACAATCACTAAATAAAATAAAAGATCATTTGTTTTATGTTCATGCAGGTGATCATCTTAGGGCTTTTCAGACAGGCAGGCTAAGTGCAGGCCTCAGACACAGGACCAGGGATGCAGGTGTGTGTCTGGATGCAAAACTTGAGTTACCTTTCCACCTCTAAACAGTACTGAAATTCTTAATAAGAAAAAAACAAACCTGAAACAGATTTAATGATATTCTATATCTTGCCACAGTTACTGAGGTAACAGGATAATGACCCTAAGGCAGTTACACACCAACCAGACGGCCGACTGATGGCAGGAAAGGCAGTTGGACTGATCGGTCTCCCTGAGTTGGTCGAAAAACTGCCTCGGAACACACCAAAGCGACGAGACGTAATACGTCTCTATAACAGCAGGCGGCGCTAATCTGTATTGTCGCCCAAAAAATGAAAACCGGCAGCTGATTGAACGAACGCCTGTTCTGGCTGCTGCTTCCGGATTTTGGATTTTTCGAACGGCCATTACTGGCGACTCATTCAGATTACGATCTCATATTGTACTAAAATAGTTCACCGAAACGTGTTTCTGAAAACATGAAAATGAGGGCCGACAGCTCCTCCAACGGACGACAGCACGGAACACACCGAACAGACTCGAGTCACTGACCTCACCAGACTGTCCAACGGCCGATTATCGGCCCGGTGTGTAACTGCTTTCAGTCAGTGCTACAGGAGCAGCGCACTGAAGAGCTGGGAAAACCCAGTGGAACGTGACCATGCAGTGATGTGAACACAGCTAACGAGAAGAGAGAAGAGAGAGGAGCGACTTTTCTCCTACAATAAAATCATCAGGTTCACTCACAGCTTGCAGTAAATTAATAAATCATGCACTTCTTTTATGTTTTTTTGGGGGCAGGACAGGAAAGGGAGAGACAGGACTCAGCCTACATGGCACACTCTACTGGGTGAACTAGAGGTTGCCCCCTTTTATGTTTTGTCACCGTTCACTAAACACTGTTTAATAAAGCATAGGCTAAATGGTCTCACTTGAACAAATGATGATACTGGATTTATAATTTGGGTTTAATGGTGCATTACTGTCATTACAGTACTTTGACTTCCATTGGAAATGTTTTTGCATTGATGCCATATTGTTTCCTTTGTAAACTAAAGGTACCCTTACATGTGAGAACCATGTCACTTTTTTCCTATACCCTAAATTTTAGGTTTGTCAACAAAGAGAAGGAGTTTTACAGGTATGATGCCTCTCAGTAAACATCATCTCTATACTGGGCCTTCCCTGGGCTCATGTTGCAACTGTCACGTCTCATGTCCCAAGACCATTTCCTGCACAATGCTGAAGCAACATCCCTGCAAACCTCCACCCTGCTCCAACTCTCCCGACCCCCAAAGTACCCTGATGAGGGATCATGATTAAGCAGCCGTCATTAAAACGTACACAGACAAACCACCCGCCACCCACAGATTAGGCAGCAGTTGAGTGCAGTCAAACCAAAACAACTCGCTCTCCGCGGCAGGGGAAGGCATGCAGGGCGATAAGGCGTGGCGGTGGCAGGGTGCCATGTCAAGTGCCTACGTGCCAACCAGCCACTCATGATACTCTTTGTCTGTGTGGCCAGACAGACACACTGTTCTCTGTCATTACCCAACTTGCTGCCCTGCCCAGGGGTCCAGGCACACACATACACACTACATCAAGCAGCAAGGTTTTCTGTGTAATTAGCACCCACTTCCTAATTACTTGATGATGCTGAGAAGGCTGACTGCCTGCTCATATGTGGATTTGGATTGTTTAGTCTGATGCCACTGGGGGTATTATTTAGATTCATAGCTTTATGTTCTTATAGCAAGAGATGGGAGTTCTTAACACGTTCTTAACATCTGGGAAAACAAAAAAGCACTAGTGAGTGAGCGAGTGAGATAGCAAGTTAGCAAGTGTTGCAGGTTAGCATAGTTGGTGACATTGGAAGATATTCAATCAGACTTTAAACCAGCCACAGTGGTCAGTTCAGTTCGAAATGAAAATCAACTTGTGGAGACTTGAAACTTGAAATTATAGTCTTGTATGACTACATTTCCTACTGCCTCCCTGCCCTGCAGCACCAGTTTAATACTGTCAGCCTGGACTTTTCTCTGGCCCCAAACCCCAGCCCGAGTCAACCCCCTGTTAAAAGCCCCCTCTGAAAACCAAGTCCTCCCCTTCAGCCTCAGGGGATGGAAAAGATGAGCTCATCTCTCTGATACTGGGCTGGTCTGGTCTGTGGTCTCCCTAATGGTCTCCAGGATGTCAGCACCGGTCCAATAAGTCCCTCTTACTCACACCAATTACCATTTCCACACATGGCCCAAGCCTAAATAAACAGAGCCCAAACTTGCTATACAATCAGCTTATATCTATAAACAGTGGAGAAGTTTAAATTAGGCCACTCCCAAGAGTACCGGCCTTTGCTTGGACAGCACGGCTGAGATGACAGAATGGAACCAGATGAACTCACTGCAGGGAGTTTCAAAGGAGTATTTTAAAGACAACACAAATAGCACAGACATGAGTTTGACACTCCCCAATAGTTTATTTGGATAATTCAAACAGAACATTTTAATATCAAGTTAAATCATTATAAGTTGATATTAATTTGATTTGGAAGGTATCGTTCTGTTTCCATGGTAAATGGCCCCCCATCAAGA
Source organism: Sander lucioperca (assembly GCF_008315115.2). Classification (NCBI taxonomy): domain Eukaryota; kingdom Metazoa; phylum Chordata; class Actinopteri; order Perciformes; family Percidae; genus Sander; species Sander lucioperca. Next base: position 22,825,718 of record NC_050183.1, read on the forward strand.
AGAAATTGAGCTAAATGACTCCTCTACCTAAAGCTAAGGTGGGAACAGAAAACCCGATAGTTTAATTAGTTTTGGCCAAAAAAAAAAGAAGAGAGAAACACTTGCCTACGCTTGCTTACTGGCTTACTCTAAGTTGGCTGGACACCCACGAGAATGTTGCTAATATAGGTTGTGTGTGTGTGTGTGTGTGTGTGTGTGTGTGTGTGTGTGTGTGTGTGTGCGTGTGTGTGTGTGCGTGTGTGTGTGTGTGTGTGTGTGTGTGTGTGCGCTGTGACGTGCCGGCAGGAGGCCAGCTAAGCCTCCCAATGACGCATTTAATATTGAACCAATAATTCATGAGGCATCTTAAAATAGGAGTGTAGATTTTTAAGATCTGCTGTATCTTACAGTAGTGAGAACAATGAACCTGCCTCTGACATACTATAGTAGGTCATGATGAGGCAGATTCAAGTCATGATGAAGGAGGTATATGTTGATATAGTAAGGTTCACAAAATGACAGACGATCATGGTTCACCAGTTCCTGTGGTTGGTTCATGGTTGCTGTTCCCGCTCTTTGCAGGCCTTTAAACAAAATGTGGGCAGTGAACCCAACTAGGACCAACCACACTTCCTGAGTCAGGTGGGTAGAGCATCAGTAGTCACATTTCCATCTAATTGACAAGCGAATTTTAAGCAAACTTTTAAAATGTCACAAAAAAGAAAAAAAAAGGAAAATGCGAATTAGAAGCGTTTCCATCAACTTGTTTAGAGCGAATAAACTAGACTATGTACTTTCGTCACAAGTTGACGTTACGCATGGTTGTAGATTGCAAACCGGCTTTTTAAATCAAAGAGTTTAGAAGCTAAGTTATTTGGCTAAATGGAGAGAGGTAGCATTGTACAAGTTGGCCACCTGTGCAGAATACAGGGTTGAGGCGTACATAAAAATACGTTGATGGAAACATGACTAGTGACGCAGCAGGAATCTTCTACTGCAAAATACGTGAAAGTGTGTTTTGAGTGTAATCGTGGGAGTGGATGGGTAATTCTCAAAGTACACAAAGGTTCTTTTAGCATATTTAAACTCTTCATTTATAAAATTGATAGTTTAAAAATAAAAAGTCAGGCAATAGTGCAACAATGATCATAAAAAATTCCCAGAGCCTAAAGTGACTAGGGCTGGGTATCGTTCAAAAGTTTTCGATACCAGTACCGGTACCGTGACTTCAACATCGGTTCCTGAACAATACTTTTTTCGATACCAATTTTATAAAATCCATTTTAACAAAGAAAAACATCAATAAATTACAACATTACACATTAAGACACAAATCTTTTTAATTATTTTAATGAATTCATTATTCCTACGATGTGTAACGTTAGACAGCCAATCAGCAGCATTACTAGATCTTAGTAGAAGCATGCTGCATGCTTATTGGCTCACTGTTGCTGATGAGATTTACTCCTTAGGAATTGAAATTTGGTATTGAATGATAGGGCATTGTCCGATACTCGATACTATAGAGGCAATTCAGTTGGTGCCTAAAAAATATTGAATTCGGTACTAGGGCTGGGACGATTCGTCGACGTATTCGACTACGTAAATGCATCAACACAAATAATTTGCGTCGACGCGTCACACGTAGAAATCTTAAAATAACTTGGCTGCCTCCAGCAACAGCGCAAGTATGGATTCCTCACAAGTTCAACAACACGTTGAGAAAAAGGCTCGCACACGGTTTTCTAAAGTGTGGGAGTATTTTACTCTTAATGCCAACAACAACGTGGTAGTCTGTAGACTTTGTAAAATGCATCCCTGAGTCAGAATAACAGCAGCAAAACACCGTAAGTTCTGCTCACCTTTTTGTCCCTTTCCCTCCCAAGTAGAGTTTAGATTCTCTGCCCGAGCCCGAGCCCAAGCCCGAACTTGACCCACGGGCCGGGTCGGGCCGATATGTCCCGCCACCATCCTCGGGACAGGCCGGACCCTTGATCAAGCATTTGTGTTTTTTTAATCATTACTTTATTAGCCTAAATGGGTGGGGGAGGAAGCTATGCCTCTCCAGCTTCTCCTGTAGCTCTGGGTATATGTCCTGCACTGACTTGAGTGTGACGTAAACTGTGCTAAAATCGTGTCTCCCCCATCTGTTGCACTGTCTTCGATAATTGCGCAACCAGGCCAGATTGTTTCAGATATCTCACGAGTCCTTTATAACGTCACTTATAACGGCCCACGTATTAAAAAATTGTCGGGTTAAAATCGGGCTCGGGCTCATAATTCCAGTAAATGTGTTGGGCCGGGCTGGGCTCGGACACAACGTGCACGGGCTCGGGTAGGGTCGGGCTTGATTTTCTGGGCCCGATCTAAGCTTCACTACCAAGCATGTGCAATTATCAACATAGTGACACGGAATGTGTTCCCAGTAGTAGCCCAACGGTACTACGGCTATGACTTAACATTAAGCATCATCAAACGCTGTCAGTCTGCAGTGTTATTTTTTTGCTTTACCATCATCATGAGTGACCCAATCGATTACAGACTGTTATATTAGACACTCTGCAACTTGCCTTATGTTGGATTTATTTGATACCTCTGATTCCATATGTTGCTAAAATTGCACTTTCTTTTACTGTAAGATTAAAGGGAGAAGAGCTTGGATTTTAAACAAGAGCTTAATCATTATTTTACCTACTACTGTTAAAAAAGCAAATACAGGCTACTCTTTTGCACTTGCTCTGTTTACTTTAAGTTTTATTTTTGTATTCCTCCTGAAAGTGACTTTATTTTGTTGTTGGATTGGACAGGTTGCACTACAAATTCATTTTACTTGAACAGTGCAGTGTTAAACAATTTTCATAAATAGAGATTTGAACCTTATTGAAATTGTTAATAATTGAGCAATGGGAAAATAATCGCTAATTGAAAAATGAATCGTTAGATTATTCGAAAAATTAATCGTTAGATTAGTCGACTAATCGAAAAAAATAATCGTTAGATTAACTGTTTAAAAAATAATCGTTTGGGACAGCCCTATTCGGTACCCACCCCTAAAACTGACAAAGCACTTGCTTTGTCTAAACTACAGTCTAAAATTCAAAAGGTATTCAAAGAACAAGAAAATGGTCGCATTGGAAACAGGAAATGCATTACCCCTGGTCATCATATCAAGATGCAGTGGTGTGTTACAGTACATGTATCATCAAAACAGTACCCTTCCTGTGGCATAAATCTTCGTCACACAAAGTTGCAGAAAAAAGGCAGTTTGAATTACATGTTCCCAATTTTTACTCTCTTTAATCTTGTTGAGGAGCAGGTTAGTACTTGCTTCCTACCTGATGTCACTTTATAGGGGTCTTCTCCTGAGAGGAGAAATGGTGAACTGCACGCGCGTTATTAGGGCTGATCGTGGATTTTTTTTAGGTCAATAGTATAAATATTACATCAATGTTACATTGGTAAATTTATTTTTCAACAAACATATATGGCAATATGTTTAATTTGGTTAAAAGAATTGTGAAAAGACATGTTTGAGGCAGGGCATTTTTACAGTTATTATCCCTCCCCCCACAGATATTTATAGCCTTTATCTGTGTTAGCTGTATAGTAGCCAAAATCAATTAGTGACATGTGAACGGTCATTGGTAGTGTAGTGCAATGTGCCTTTCTGTTCTGTGCTATGAGGTGCACTAAGAGGTGTCCGACTTGGGAGTATGTAGGGCAGGCCCAAATATGCACATGCGCATGCGCACACCCACCCGCACGCGCACACACACACACACACACACACACACACACACACATACACATACACATACACATACACACACACACACACACACACACACAATTTTGGAGTTGACACATCAAAGCGCTTCCCACTATGCTGGAGCTGAATCTTTGGCAGAATGCAGCAGCAACAGATAATATACAAATATGCGCAAATTACACACTCCAATATCCATGTGCATGTACATACACATGTACACGCAGAAGCACTTCTACCCAGAAGGCACAAGATTCCTTGCTCTTCGTTACTCATCGCTGACTTGTTTTACACCATCTCCTGAGTGTCACATAATAGAGCATGTTCTCCTCTTTTCCTCACAGAAAGCCGCAGCTCACCCACACGCACAAGGCTTACCCAAATCCCTCACACACTTCCGGTGAACTCTCTGCCTTCATGATGCTGACACACACAGTACCACAACACCGCCAGTTACATTTTTAACATTGGCAAATATACAGGACATATTTCTTTTTTATTTAACCACACCTACCTCAATGTGAAAAATCTAATTTGAATATAGAAATTTGTAGTCCCAAAATGTTCCGCCTTTTTCTTTTTAGCCAGCTACTGTTTCAAAATCCATTTGTGATCTGCAACACAATAAAAAACATGATCAGACTTAACCCCTAAATATATATCGTCTGACTTGTAGCCATATACAGTAGGTCCTAAAAATAGTTTTAAAGTAGGTAAGACCTTGACATTTGGCTACTTGAGCAAGGTGACTTCTTTAAAATGGTTCATATATTTAGAAAACTCCTTATGTCTTATACTTAAAACAGAAATGATGAAAATGAAAATGCCAAATGGTTGGTGTTTTCCCAAGCATGCAGACAGGCCTGTATGACTGATACTCTCTGAGGAAATACTTTGCTCCTCCACACTAGGACATACTGTGAGGCATCCCCCATGAACACTCCATAGCGAAAGCAATGATAACACTTTCTGTATTTAACAATGCAAAATTGGCTAAAGAAGGATATATTCTTATTTCTATTTGCTCAAACAGACGGGGGGAGATGATTCAAGGCACATGGAGATGATACATTTTAAATGCTTTTTCATTGAGCAAACCTGGAAGTGTGCCCAACAATAGCCAACATTTCGTATTCTGCTATTTAACTCTTTATTTTTATTTAAGCCACTCTGACTTGTAAAATGTAAAACCGGTCTGAACAGGTCTTTGCTCGCTGTATTCTCTCTCCCACCACACTTGGGCAAAAAATAACTAGGCTATGTTAACTATGTTAATGAGGTTTTACAGTATTCATAGAAATAAATGTGATATGTATTGCATAACTATAATATAGTAATAGGCCTATTTATTTTGTAATGCATAAAATATTCTTGGTACCTGAGGCTCTGCTACTTTATTTGAAACCATTTTTAATACTTTTTCCCCAAAGTGTCTGCTGTTCTGCAGTACGATAGGGGACACAGTGCTGTCTTTCTGGGCAGAGCCCAGAAAACATTCCCTGATAAAGCTGCATTTGAGGGTTTTCACAGTTCAACACAGGAAACAGAGAACCAAAATTTTCCCAGGCTGAATTCCCAGGCACTGTCCACCTAAGGCTGAAACCTAATTTCTCTCTCATCACTCTCAAGCTTGGCAATCCCTTCTCTCCCCCACAGCTTTTCCCACATTTCACAAACCTCTACTTGAACTCTCACACGTCCAGTAGGCCTCTGGGATATTATAGCTGTCCCAACACAATACCCCCAAGCCCAAGCTAATATCTGCACTGATTTTTTGTTTAAAGACAACTGACAAAATGTCTCCGGTCACTAAAGGATAGGTTCACAATTTTTCAAATCTGTTTCTCAAACAAATGGTAATTATTTTTTCTTTGTGCCAAGCTTCCTGATGGACAATCAACCTGAATGAATTGACTGGAATACACTAATTTCTCAGCTGTTTTAGATGACAAAAACTGATCAGTCTTGTATCCCCTTCTCCTCTCTCTACTCCCTAATCGAGCCCTTGCTTTCACGTACTGGATTGCAACATTGCGTAATAAACTTTAACTAGCTGCTACAAATAGGCTATCTCCATTGTGTTTTTAGTATTGTCAGGGGTATCGTGATTTCAAGGCCCAAGGTGACTAATGTCAGGACCTGACAGTGTCAAGACTACCGTGGCTTGAATCCCCAAAAGCAGTCCCTTAACTTTCATAAAAACCCTGAAGACTGATCAGAAAACAATGTTGTACATTTGGAATCCATGATTGAAAAGAATATATTTTATCTCATATATCATCATCATATGATATGGTATTTAATCTCATAAAGATCTCAGCAACATGTAAAACTGTGTGAAAATACAGATTGTCAAAACCCACAGCATCATTTTCTGGCAAACACATTTTTAGGTCTTCCTGGTTTTGCATCCAATGTGATTTCATTTCCTGAACAATAAACAGTAAATTCCCACACAACATAGGTTTTAGCCCTAAAATTAGCTAGCTAACCCATGAAATGTTTTCAGAGTGTTCTTCTAGTCTTGTTAATTCACCCTTTTGACTCACACTAAAATATCACTCACGTTTTCTGTAGCTACTTCACATTAACTAGCCTACTACTTTTTGTTGATAACTTTATCAATATAGGCTAATAACAGCAATGGTTTTGTGTCTGGACCTGGCCTGTGTAGGGCATGGATCTATCCACTGTGCTGTGTCGTATCAAATTTCCCCTGCAACTGATCAGTATCCTACCCCTTTAGCTACATGTTAAAGCCATAACGTTAGTGGATTAAGTAAATGTGTCCATTATACGTAATTAATGGCCGACGGTGCCTCCGCCGGAGTCCATTAATTGCATAATAATGGAGATCAAGTATTCATCCATATGGTATAACATAACGTTACTGTGTGTAATGTAGTAAAATTATACAATGTTATTTAGTTCAAACTTATTTCATTCAGACACCAACGGTATATAACCCGTTTGGACCTCTCATGTAGCTAGGTAACGTTAACGTTAGCTAGCTAGCTAATCGTGGTGAAACTGTTAACGTTGATGTTTACATTTGAGTCACAGAGCTAGCTAACTGTTAGCTAACTCACTGTTAAACTGTAAAACCGAGGCTATAGCCTCGGTTTTTCTCAAAGATAAACTTCACTTACCGCTCTTTGGACAACGTTTTGTTTTTTAGGGTATATTCTGTTCAATTGAAACCAAATATATTCTGTCTTCTGCACAATTAAGAAAAATGTATAACCCTTTCCAAACTTGCGACTGTTTTGCTCAGCCAATGAAGATGGACGTCGGAAGTGACAAGTAACGTTAATGTTAGCCGTTATCTTTTTTTTTTTCATTCATGGCATGTTTGACTCATGGATGTATTTGACTACGCCTAGATATTTTATGAATATGCTAGTGCGTGTCCGACTGCAGGTTAGTTTTGGTCGGTATTCAAGGCGTGATTACGCCTAGAGGCAATGGGTGTGTCTGTTTGTGAAAGGGGACCTGAGTATTGACAAATCTGTTTATTTTTTTTTGTTCTTTTAGAAACCCAATTAATTAAACAAGAACATGTAAAGTTTGGCTTACATTTAGATTTTATTTATTTTGTCAATTAGAAATATTATGAGATCCATCTGACTATATAAATACAGCCACCAAAAATCATTTTTATTATCATTTAATCTGCTGCTTATTTTATTGATTAAACACTCAGAAAATAGTGAAAATGCCATTTTAATTGCCCAAAATCAGGTGAAAGGTCTTTAAATTGCTAGGTTTGTCGGACCAACAGTCTCATAGCAAAGATATTCAATTCAAGCCTACTAGAAGACTAACAACAATAAAAGTAAGTTCACATAAATTACATATTTATAATTTTTGCTTAATGACAAACATGCAGTCAGTTGTTGCAGTCGTTTCAGCTCTACTAACATATGGTATTTTTGAATTGTGTCTAAAAAACACACAGAGCCGGTTCTATTAAAAACTAGACCCCTGGACTGCAGAAGTATATTTAAGTAGGCCTATAGGGTGTGTGTGTGTGTGTGTGTGTGTGTGTGTGTGTGTGTGTGTGTGTGTGTGTGTGTGTTTGTGCATGCGTGCTTGCGTGCGTCTGTGTGCGTCTGTGTCTGTGTGTCAGATTTTATCTGTGTCTGTACCTGCTGTACGAGACATTGCCTGCATGTGACTGTGGGGATGTTATCCCACAGAGAAATGTCTAAAGCGTGTGTCTCAGTATCCAGTTGCCATGGCAACCTGATTGACAGCGACGACTTGGTCATTCCTGGATGTGAGAGAAAAACCCTGTCAAAATCCCACTTCACAACCCAACCTAGGCCTGAATGGATTTTGTTTTCTTCATTCTCTCTCATATTGTTTTTAGCATGTGTGACAATAATACTGCTTGTCTACTTGACACATTATGTTACATAATTAGCATGGAGCACAAAACCCAAAAATCTACCACTGACATTATCTATGTTCTCATGACTTCATAAATAAGTTGTGCAAGTGAAACACTGTAAGACGTACCCGCGACAAATACGGTTTCCACAAGAATATTTTCTTAGTTGAAACCACAGATGATACATACTCTTCACTTCACACATTTGTAATACTCTGCTTCCAACTTATTATCTTAATACACAGTTCCTGCATAGCAACTCCATACTATATTTTGTCTATGTGTGAAGTCCTCAGTTGATGTTTTGAATTTAAAGGTCTAGGGTGTATATTGAAATTTCGTAGTTATTCTGTTTATCAGTTTTATCTGGAGTTTATTGTTGTACTGTATATAATTATTTGCCTCTATAGTGTATTTATTGTTCTGTCTACTGTGTAAGTGATATATATTGAATGTTTTTCTGCCCTTAAGAGGACTTACTCCTTTGTTGCACTTCCTTATGTTTCTCTCATTAATGTGTAGTGTAAAGTGGTTTAGTCGAAGTTGATAGAGTGTTGCATGCTGTTAAGACTGTAAAGTTCTTTTGGACAAACTTATGGCATATATAAATTAATGTGACTTGACTTCCAGGGTAAAGCTGTCAGCAACACCAGGCTTCCTTATGGGATGTAATACTTTTGAGAACCATTAAAATATTGTTTGTGATGGTAGGGATGTCTACTGGTGGAAAATGTGTTATGTTAAGTTCAAGCCTTGTTTCTGACCTGTGTGTGCCTGTCATTAACTATAAATGCTTTGTACTACAGGAGATTACTGGAAGGAATGGCATTATAGGAGAACAAGTGAAAGACACACACAAACGTGTGTCATCACACAAGCTCTCACGCAAGCCAAAGAATTGTTCCCATGTGCTACAGACCTCAATGATTTGTGAAGGGTGCGTGAGAGCAACAAATGATTTATAAAGTTTAGAGTAATATAACCAAAGGGCTTAGTGACACAGCTGTGGAAGAACCAGAGAAAAGGGAAACAGAAACGACTGTGAAGTTGGTCACGCTACGGAAAAACACATTCCTCATTCTAGCTTTCAGTTAGGAGTTTTTTCTCCTCTACTTTTTCTATGGAGTGAACAAATCAGACGATTACTCACTGTTGTTTATGTCAGTGATTCAAAGGACGAGTTTTAACAGGTAGACAGTTCTATTCAATGGACTTTCGCCTTTCACTTATCTTGGTGACTGGGTTGAAGTTGGTTGAACTCGGTTTTATTTAGGTCGTGAATCTGAGGAAGCATAAAGGGATGCTGATGTCATTTGCAGTGCTTTTATGTCTTTTACCATACTAAGTAGTTTGTGACTTTGATGAACACCATAGTCAAAGTTAAAGATGCAACTGGATCAGCTGAGTTTCTGGACCATTGCTTGGTCAACGTTCTAGTATGATTTGTGGCTTATGTCTGTGGCCTGTGTCTAAACTTTCAGCCCATTGAGCAAATCCTACTATCATATTTGTCCCCACTCCGTACTTTGGTCCATACAAGGACTTGAATCACCAACCCTCCGGTTCCCAACCCAACTCCCTACGGACTGAGCTACTGACAACCCAAAATGTGGTAACGCTTCACGAATTTGCGTGTCATCCAATATACTTATATACCAAACCTTTTACAGGAAGGAAGAGCATTTTGCTCCTAGACACCTCCACCACCTCACTGCTTCTACAAGGCTGAGGCCTGAGATAAACTTAGACCCCTTTTTATTCTGTGCAAACTTGGATGTACTGCGGCATGTTGGAGACTTCTGGTTCACAGGTTTCAGAGCACTACTGAATGTCTCAGCAGACGTTGACAGTGCTCTGGTTTCAATAGTGGCTAATATCCCCAAAATGCTGCCAGGTGTGTCCACCTGTTCTCTCATTGCTTTCACAAGCACAATGAGGACTCGCCGAGGTTTTTTAAACAGGCTGTCAGTGGTGTTTCTCTGCACCCTGAGCCACATCATCTCTCCTCTAATTGGCTCGTGGGATATAAAAAGCCACATGTCCATCACGGGACTGATTTACTTGCTTCACTTACAAGGTCAATGCAGCCTAGGGGGTCCCAAGACGGTCATTATGTTGCCTTTTCCCTGGAAGCCACTATAGCAACAACAAAAACTGACAACTGTAACTGCGGATTTTTGTTTGTACTAATACATTATATGAATTTGTTTGTTTTGACTGTCTTCATCAAACAGCTTTGCTTATAGAAGATGCTTTTTTCCTTCTTTTGTTTTATTCAATTCATTTTCTTGAAAGAGAAAAGGTCTTATGAAAAACACTAATAATCTTTTTCTTTACAAAATGATCTGCCAATCCCGTAAGAAATCTCGATAACTCTCCATGCAAATTAAAATCAATTGCCAAGCTTGTCATCTTTAACAGCGTATTCCTCTGAGAGCAGCAGCAACAGTATTTGACCCAGCTGGGCCTACAGTCAGCTATTAAGCCACAATGACGCAAAAGCAGGAGCCACATGATTTGCATGAAAAGAGAGGATATTTAACCATTTGCGGCCATAATAAATGTAATCTGTTACTTAAAACCAACACTGAAAAGATTATTGAATGTACCCTGTATGTGCTATCTCTCACTTAGATCAGATTCTTAGCCACTCTCTGCCAAGTTATAAAATTAGTGCAAGGTGTGAATTCTTGAAAAATTACAATGCTGCACACAGACAGCAGTGGGTTGCTCTTATTGTAGGCATCAACATATACCTCTGGTCCACCTGCTTATTATGTGCACTCCTGATGCTTCTACTGACATCAAAGAAAAGAAAAGTTAAAAGTTATCATACTCACATACACTGTACTGACAAATGTATATAATATGCATTCTTTTAGCTTTTAGAGGCATTTGATGGCTGGTCATTACAAATATAAAATACAAAATGAAAAAAATTAAATAGGCTACCTTGCTTTGTCTTGAGATGATAATAGGTTAAAAGGTTCACTTTTGTTCAAGCAAAGATGTATTTTAGGTTGCTATGAAACACCAGCACAGCTCTACATAACTCACAGAACAAAGACTCTAAGAAATCCACATTTGTCACTGCACCATTGTGAAATAAAAATGTGTGGGCTCAGGAACCTTACAGTAAATTTAATTACCCAACATCTCAATGAGGCCTTCGTCTATTCAGCTTAAAGGAGTTACATCAGCTGCCCTCTCCTCCCTTGTCCCTATCACCTGTGTGTGTGTGTGTGTGTGTGTGTGTGTGTGTGTGTGCGTGTGCGTGTGAGTGTGCATGTGTCTTTCTCTCTTTGTATCAATTTATCTAAGTTTAAATGACTTAACTGTTGCAGCAGTAACTGACTGCACATACTTTTACCTTACTTTTGATGTTTTTAATACATGATTGGTAACATTAAAAATAATCAGACCTGTATTTATATGAGTATGAAGTATAACAACTATAAAATTGATTTCAAATGTGACAGTGAAAATGTGTGCCTATGTATTTTTGTATTTTTAAAATTAAAAAAACATGACCCCGATGTGGTGAGATAATACTTGTGCAGTTTTCCTTTATTTCAGGAATTTATAGAAATTAGGGGCTGTATCTTGAAACTAGATGAGCTCAGGTTGATCATTGCACTACTATCAAAACAATAACACTTGACATATTGGAAGCCAGTTTGTATTGGAAAGCGTCCGATTTGTTTGGCTTATTTCTAAAAAGAGAGATTTGAGATATGACAGATTCATGAAGCATACACACCCACATTCTCTCTTTTCTTTTCTGCGAATGTCTCTGTCATTCATTTACATGTAGAGGATACAATGGGGAATGTTTGAGCCTTAAGCTAATTCCCTATTATCTCCCAGCTAACCATTTTCTTTCCTTTGCTCACAATGTCTGTCATCTTCTTCTTTGTGCCACACAGGGGAGAAGTTAAGTGGTGTCATTTTCCTCAACTGGTGGGAAATGTTTTGCTCTCTTTTTAGCTTTATTAGATTACTCAGCCTTCCTCGTGGACCGCCATGCCTTTGTAAAGCAGTGACAAGGGAGGGCACGCGTCCCAAATGCCTGTCTCTTTCTTTCATCTTTTTTTCTTTCGTCATATGCACTCAAGTTCATTAAATCAAATCTCTTGCATTTACCTGGGTTATGTCAGAGGCAAGAAGAGGAGACTTCCACAGTGGGAGATGGGAGTAGGTGGAGGTGGAAGGGAAAGAGGAGAATAGAAAATATTCGAAGCGAAGAGGCATGTATATATGAAAAAAAGGATAAGACCTAAAAGATGAAAATATAAAATGAGAGGAGCGCAAAATGGGGGAAAAAGATGACAAACCTTGGTGATTTAAACAACTCATGATTTTTTTCTTAAAGCAAGCAAGGGCAGACAGCCTCACAGCTCTTAACGTGGGTCACAATGAAATTAGATATGAAAGCTCATGGATGGAAATTACACAATTCTCTTACCCATGTTGTTAAGCTTTTTTCAGATCAGGTTTAAAAATAGTATACTAAGTATGTTGAAATATTCAAATATACAATTTTTTTCTTACCTAAATACTTATATCCAGTTTGGAAAATGCATCTCTGAACTCATTTGCTAAAAAGCCACAAGAAATAATTTAAGACTTTAACACCTGTGATCACTTTGCAAAACTAGCCTCATTATGTTTTTATAGATGGAAGTTGTTGCGGTAAATACAGTTAAAAAGCCAATTACCATCATCAATAAATGTATTCCATGGGATGTTTCCCAAATAGTGGAGCCTATAAACCCTCTTCTTGGAAATATTGCTTCATCAAGCCTTTATGCATTTTCACCCTGGCTGTGTTAAGTCCCACATTTTAATAATGTGGCAATTAAACAACTTAACTTATCAGCATCCGCATCCTTTCCAGTTAAAGTTTGTAAGGAGTCACTAGGTACTGCAGAAGAACCGGAGTCAGGTTGACAGTTGAAACTAGAAAGCATTCACACAGTTCATACCTTTATGGAGTTGTTTTCCTGAATTTATTTTAAAATTGCATTTTAATTCAATGGATTAGCATCTGGAATAGCATCAAAATACACATAGCGGTTCGGCGGGGGGAGGGTGTATAGCTCAGCACCCCTCCTCTTCTCTGCTTCTCTTAATAGTCGTCCAATTCATCTACCAACCCTTGTAGGGCTGGCTCAGGTTTGCCTTGAACCAGCTCATAGTCATGCTGCTATAGGTCTAGATTGCCAGGGGACTTTCTTTGACACACTAATCCCCTCTCTCTTTCCATCTGTGTGCATTCATGTCCCAGAAATGCTTGTTACTAACTTATCTCCGGGGAGCTTATTCCCGGAGTCCTTATGTTTTCTTGCTTTGCAGTTTTCCTTGGATTGGGGTGGCACCAAAATCATGGTTGCAGCTGCTGTCGTGGTCTTGCTCGACGCCCTGCTGTGCCCTACTATGCCCTGCAATGCCCTGCTATGCCGTGCTATGTCCTACTATGCCCTACTATGACCTACTATGACCAGCAACGCCCTGCTACGTTGTGCTATGCCCTACTAGGCCCCGCAACGCCCTGCCTCGCCCTGCTATGCCCTGAACTGCTACAACTATTATTTCTAGTCATAGTTCCACTAGTCTTTATCCACCACCTTGCCGCCGGAAATTCCGCCGGCATAACGCTTCCTTTGTGATGGAATTCTAAACTCTGGTGGATTTATAATGACTATGGTTAACTGCTCCTCAGATCTATGCAGGGTAAATCCAGACAGCTATCTAGACTATCTGTCTAATCTGAGCTTTCTGTTGCACGACTAGGTTTAGCGCGGCCCGTGATGATTGTGATTGGTTTAAAGAAATGCCAATAAACCAGAGCGTGTTTATCTCCCATCCCGGAATGCTGTGTGGACTAGCCAGACCCTCCTCCGCAGCGCTGTGGAGGAAGGTCTGGCAAAGCGAGACTATAGTTCCACTTTATTGTTGCTATAACTGTCACTGTTCATCATTCCAACTGCTATAATTGTTATGAATCATATTTCTCTATATCTGTATATCTGTATCAGTGTCTGTGTCCAAACCGGCAGAGACAGATGCCGGCCACAAAAAGCTTGGGTATGGGAAGTTGTTGGGTCTTTGTAAATTATAGAGTGTGGTCTAGACCTACGCTATCTGTAAAGTGTCTTGTTATGATTTGATACTAGAAATAAAATTGAATTGAATTGAAAAAATGAATTAAATAATCAGGCTGATTGGCAAATGGTTGGCGATTTGGAGGATACCAAATTGAAATAATAATAATAATAATAATAATAATAATACATTTAATTTATATAGCGCTTTTCATATATATATATATATATGTTAGGCCTTATACATTCATTTGCATATACAATTTCAAATGAGTCAGACTCATGACCACTGACTTATGTCCATTTAAATCTGTGTTGCTTTTGCTCCACCTGTAGGTGCAATGGGATCACATTTTTCAAGAATGCGCAGGGTTGATATGTGCACCTGTCATCTAAATTTGGGTACATTTGCCTATTGCCAAGTCAGCACTCATCTTCAAACGACAATGTTAAAAACAACAGACAAAGCCAGAAATCTTGGTGTAGTCATGGACTCAGACCTGAATTTTAACAGCCACATTGAGACAATTACAAAGTCAGCCTATTACCACCTTAAAATATATCAAGGGTTAGAGGACTTATGTCTCAGCAGGATTTGGAAAAACTTGTCCATGCTTTTATCTTCAGTAGACTTGACTACTGTAACGGAGTCTTTACAGGTCTCCATAAAAAATCAATCAGACAGCTGCAGCTGATTCAGAACGCTGCTGCTCGAGTCCTCACTAAGACCAAGAAAGTGGATCACATCACTCCAATACTGAAGTCTCTACACTGGCTTCTTGTGCCTCAAATGATTGATTTCAAAATACTTTTGCTGGTTTATAAATCACTAAACGGTTTAGGGCCAAAATACATTTCTGATCTGCTACTACACTATGAACCACCCAGACCTCTCAGGTCGTCTGGGACAGGTCTGCTTGTTGTCCCCAGAGTCAGAACTAAACAGGGGGAAGCAGCGTTCAGTTTTTATGCTCCACATATCTGGAACAAACTCCCAGAAAACTGCAGGTCCGCAGAAACTCTCAGTTCTTTTAAATCAAAGCTAAAGACCTATCTTTTTGATGTTGCCTTTCTTTAAATAACGTTCATTTGTTATACTGAAGTTGCATTGATGACACTGTATGACATTCTATAACTGCTCTTTAATGTTTAATTTCTTATACTGCACTGTAACTTTTATTCACGTATTTTATCTCTCAGTTCTTTTAATTTCTTATACTGCACTGTCAATTTTATTCTTGTCTTTTATCTAGTGGTATTTTTGAACAGATAACGGACATATTTCTGAGAATTTCTCCAACGCGGGTGTGACATAGATAAGGACCTGTGGTCGGAGAAATGTTTTTTTTTTTTTTTTTTTTTTAATCATTTTTACCTGCACTTTGATGTTTTAATTTGCTTTGTTTTTTTTTAATCGTTTTAAACGATTAATGTTTTATGTAAAGCACTTTGAATTGCCCTGTTGCTGAAATGTGCTATACAAATAAAGCTGCCTTGCCTTGCCTTGCCTATTCATGAGTCAAGTCACTTTTATTTATATAGCCCAATTTGCCTTGAGAGTTGTGGCAGTTCATGACAAATAGACCACCCCCATGAAAAATTGTTTTGGATTATCCAAAATCTGATAAATATCATTTTCTCTGGCTAATTTGTGTATATTATACTGTAGAAGGAGTTTAACCCTTGTGTGGTGTTCATATTTTTGTTACACAGCCAATGTTCCCAGGTCTGGTGGACCCACCACATTATTAGGCTTTTAAATCAATACAGCCATAATAATGTATGTAAAAATACTTAACAGATGTTTACTTGAGGTCAATTACCAATGATATATACATCATTTATGGTTCATATTTGCCATTTACTCCTGTGAGATCACATTTATGATCATATGATCATGTTCGTTTTTTGTGAGAAAACAAGGAAATTCAATTATAAAAAAGGTAAAAAAAATAGAAACAAGATTTTTGATCATTATTGGTGCTTATTTCTTAGAACTTAATCAGAACAGGTGAACGTGCATGAAATGTAATAATTTTGTAACTTTGTGTGGGAATAGCAGGCGTGAAAGGGCTACGAGAGAGAGAAAGCTATGCCGCAACAGAGCCTCATACTTCGGGAAACCAGTCATGACTTACAGCTGGCGATGCCAACTAAAATCAAAAGCAATTTGCACAATATATCTGAAATAATTTTACCGATGTAAAACATTTGTTTGTAAGTTTATTTGATTAGGACAATGCACATTAATCAATATTTCCACAAACTCGCCAGTGTTAGCCAGTCGGCTAATTTTCAACTGTAGTCCTAGTATGCGTGTCTTTATGGTGGGAAGAAACCGGAGCACGTGGAGAAATCCCACACAAACACGGGGAAAAACTTCACACGGAAAGGCCTGGATTCGAACCCAAAACCTTTGTGCTGTGAGGAAGAAGTGCTAACCACCAAGCCACCATGCTGCCATAACTTGTTAAGTTTACTTACTCAATGGATAACTGTCCATCTTGTCCCTCTGGTCTGGGTCGCCATCTCCAATTTATTTTCGGGACATGGAAAACAGTTTCCCTGTTCATCAGGGAGGGGGAATCTTCAGACTGCACAAAACACTGCGTCTCTTGGGTGTTGCGACACAACAGGTCCCACTCCGTGCAACACAGATACTCCTGTTCGGTGGCCATAGCTTCACAATGTCTGCAGGTACACCACCAGTTTCCCGAAGTATGAGGCTCTGTTGTGGCATAGCTCTCTCTCTCGTAGCCCTTTCACGGAGCTCCCGCAGCTCTTCGTTCAATAAACTGTCTGTACACTTACAAAGTTCTTTTTTGCTTCGGTTAACATGTAGGGACCCTCACTATGCTACCGTTGAAGTTTGGTGATATTTTGAGCCTTTTTAGTGGTATAAATAGCGATTTGTTTTTACTTTCCCTGTGCCCTGAATACTAGCGTTGTAAGCTAATCAGCGGTCCGCACTAGCTTCGTTCAAGCTACAAACACAATCAATTTACATGAAAACATGTCCCAGAGAGCGACAGAGTGGGTACACATCCGTTATTAACCCCTATGTTCGTTTTGCGCCGGAATTGTCCTTTAACTCAATGATAGTGGTCATCAATTTTAAACTTTGTATCTCCTAAAAAATGATTTGCTGGCCATTCAGGTAGTCTGACATTATCAATGACGAGATTACATGACCACTGTATATGTTGGGAAGAGGTCTTGCAAAGCATCTGTAGTGTTTGTGTGTGCATATATTTCAACACGTGTGTGTGTGTGTGTGTGTGTGTGTGTGTGTGTGTGTGTGTGTGTGTGTGTGTGTGTGTGTGTGTGTGTGTGTGTGTGTGTGTGTGTGTGAAGGCCTTATGTCACATCAGGACAGTCCTGTCAGTTTGTGTGTGGGCAGTGGTGCTGAGTCTGTGTCACACTGTGTTCCCGTCTCAGCACATTAGCGCTAGACCTCCTGTGATGATGCAACAAAGTAGTGACATCTAAGAGAACGAAGAGTAACATAATACACAATACTCACTTTAGTAAAGAGTAGATGTACTATTTCAGTTTATAGTCCTGAAGTTTGAGGTTGATGGGTTTTTTCTCACAGGAGGGGTCAGAGTCTGCTAACATTTTGTGGCTTTATTATTATTTTTGATTTAGACCAACTGTGGGAACTTATACTTGACTTTGAGAACAGAAACACAATTGAATAATAATACAACCTCAGACTCAGTATTCCTGTAAAAATATCACGTAAAGTATTCCTGTCAAATACAGTAGGGTACTACTAAGTCATGTCTCATTGCAGCACTCTCTTGCCCATTAGAAATCTGTAAGACACATCTAGTCTTGTAGTGAATGTATTTGGCTTTTGGGCTTTTTGTTGGAAAAAAACAAGCAATTAGAAGACGTCATCTTGGGCTCTGAGAGTTTGTGATAGGCATTGTTTTCACTTATGTGACATGTTATAGACCATTGATTAAAACTTTATATATATATATATATATATATATATATATATATATATATATATATATATATATATATATATATATATATATTTGACAGATGAATCAATAATGAAAATAGCTTGTAGTTGCAACAGTAAATCGGCTGCCTCTTATTTGCTGATGTAGTTTCGCTATGTTGCAGATTAATATCTTCACGGGTTGTGAGATGCAGTGGATGTTTTTGTGATGGCAGTGTTGTTTGGTCTGTAAATTGGTTCACAGCTCTTTGGTCAGGTTGGGTGTCAGCAGCAGCACAGACCTCAAGAGGCCACTAGCAGAGATTTTAGACTATTGTTGGTAGCTACTGTTTTACAAACTAGAGGCTCTTTTTTTCAGCACAGGATCCAGGTGCTCACTATATACTAGAGGTCGACCGATATGGGTTTTCTCTGGCCGATGCCGATGCCGATCTTTAGAAATCAGGGTCAGCCGATTGCCGATTAATGCTGCCGATTTATTTTGGCCGATATTTGGCCGATATGTGCTTGTTTTTAAACCTCTATTTGAAAGATAAAATGTAACACTAATATACACAGAATTTCTCAACAAAAACATTTATTGAACACTTCACCAATCTACACTTGTAGCCTATACTTCATTTAAAAATGTATAATGTAAAAACATACTGTAGCCTATATTGTATAAATAATGTATGAAAAATATATAAAATAAACAGGTAAGAAGAAAATAAACATTGTCAAATAAACCTTTCAATGAAAAAATAAAGTTTAGTGCACTTAGCAGCATTTATTAAACTTCTGAGAATACAAATCTGCTTCACAGAAAGTGTCATATTATTAATCTCAACACTACTTCCTCCTAACTCCTGTTGAATCACATAAGACTAGGGCTCTCTAAAGTCACTTCTTGTTCACCTTGTTTGTTAGATCATTGTTCATTTTAAGTGTTTTATCTGTGTTTTGGGGATCCTACTGTTAGCCTACATGTCCTGTTACACTCATTAGGATCTTATCTGAGCAGATTTCTGTCATTCAAACAACTCTTAGTTGTAATTTAAAACTCATCCAGCTAATTTAATAAAAGTAAGGGTTTTATTCGTGCTCGAGTCCATAGATGCAGTTAATGGATACAGGAACGGAGAACTGAAGGCTCTGTTAGCAACGATTAGCTCCGTTAGCGGTTAGCTCCGTTAGCGGTTAGCTCCAGTTAACTCCGTTATAGGAGTGGATGAGACTGCCACGGACAGGGGTAACAACCATACTCTGATAAATGATATTTGGGGAGCTTCCACAGCGGTGTGGCCGTTTTGTACGGTTTTATTAGTACAGTTAATCCCAAGGCAAGAACACCAGCAACATGCTACTGCTAACGGTAGCGTCTGAACCTGAAGTGGCTGCGCGAGACACACTGCGCAAGAATTCACGAGGGGAGGGGCTGGAGGCAGCTGGTCTGGGCGCGCTGTAAAAAATGTCGCCTATTCATGTTTTTAACACTAGGCTGCCCGCAGATGCGCCTGCTTATTAATCGGCTTGATATTGGCCGATGCCGATTATGTAAAAAATTGCCAAAAATCGGCCGATTAATCGGCCGACCTCTACTATATACAGTTTTGTATTGGGACACAGCCTAATGAAACCCAACAAACTTGTTGGAACCCACCAGAAGCATGATTGTGACCCAATTTATTGTTCAAATCCAGAGTAAAGAAAACTAGGCTATGAGGGGGAAAAACTGCAGAGACAGAAGGAATATATTCATGCTTTGCTTTTAATCACTTAATAGAAAATGTATTTCAGATTTATTCTTGAACACAATATACAATATATTACCATACATTGTGTGAAACATTTAATAACCCACCTGCAACAACTGGCGGACTTGAACATATTATTGACAATTTAAAAAAAACCCATCTCTCATGCAGATAGTGCTAAATCTGACTAACCATTTTGAAACAACTAGGACCAAAAAAGCTTGAACATAGATAAACAATGTTAATACTGACAAATTTGAATTTCAAAACTGCTAACAAGTTTGGTCAGAAAGAGTTCACACATTAGCACAATCAGTTACATACGATCATGTTTTGTTGTTATTTCAGAACGATTCACGTCAGTGCCGGGTGTATTGTAGCATGCTACCAATACCGTCCCCGTGTTATCTACTTTTACATGAAGTGCGTTAAGTGTAAAAGGAGACAATCGCTTTGTGTTTGTCCATCAAACCTGTATCTATCTGGCCTCATATATCAGCAATCTGCATTCAAATGCTGGAGCTTAGGTTGTGTGACAAGCTGCTGAGAGAAAATAAGCTATTTGTCTACTTTGATACCAAGCATTGACTAGGCTTCTGTGTTCCTTAGCTAGCTTGTATGTATCCTATATCCAAGCACATGTAGTTTAACATGTCCTCTATGTCGCCTCTGGGTTACCAATTTGCTGCTGTCAGATGAAAACCTTGTAGCTTCAAAAACTCAGTTGAACCAAAATTGTTTTCCATTAAAAAAAAAAAAAAAGTATCTAAGAAATGAAATGAGGACATTCAAAGTCTTCTCTATTCTGGCTATTATTTAAGAAATGTAACTAAGCTTACATTTCACAGAGAGAGAAACAAAAGTTTTCAAAAATACGAAAACATACCATGATATTATGATTTCAGGTGATGCCAGAGTGGGAATATTTTTGGTTTAATATTCATGCATAATAATCTTAATATAAAGTATTTAACTGTCTTGTCTGTGACATTTCATTAAAAGATTAACTTTTATGTGAAAATAAAAAGTCAATGTTGTAGTTACAAGGTTCTCATGTGACAACAACAACACGTCTCTTTAGCTGCTGCTCTGCTGGGCTCTCAAAACATTGTGCGAATATATACTTAGATATATTTATATATATATAAAAAACAATATATAATACATATATAAAAAGACTCTAATCCAGAGTCTTCTACACATTAGACACCACCACTTCCAGGTAATGCAAGTGCATATAAATTAAAATAGATTTTACACTGAACCAGTATTTCTTATTTACAAGCTTAAAGTATAGAATAAATACACACTGTTATAAACAGCAAAAAGGACCAACTTGAGCTCCTAGCGACAAACAGTAGAGACAAAGGTATGGAGTGATGGGATAAGGCCTGATGACAAAGTCAACACATCCAAACACACACACATACAAAACCTTCCATACATACATACATACATACATGCTGCACACAAACGATTGCCACTTAAGCATGCTGGAGTGAAATTAGATGAAGTACCTTTTGAGTATACCAGTAAACCAATGTGAAAATGGGGAGATGTGATTATAGATGCAACTAGAACATCCATAAAATCTGTCGTGGAAGCCACAGGAGCAGAAATGTAAGGTCTGCAAACCATTTTCAGAAACACAAAGAGGCGTTTTTTTGGTCTGTTTCAAAACTAGAGCACCTAATTATCATCTCTTTTCTGATTTTTTTCCGGTATAGTCTGCCATGCTGAATCCAGCAATTCCATCTGTGCCAAATCCCAATAACCCGACTGTCCTGGAAACCTGATACAGCCGAGGGGGAGAGTTAAAAAAAAAATCAATTGACGTCAATGAGCAGCCGCTGCACTTGAGGGATTTTTATTGTGAGGAAGAAATAGCCTGATTGTTTTGGGGTCGTGTCCGTGGAGCCCAGAGGGGTTTGTAAACCATGTGAATAGTGGCGCTGATGAGGGCCTGAGAGCACCTTTCAGCCAGGCAGCTGTAAGAGCACCTTTAATCATTTGGTCTGGGCCTGATTGCAGAGGGGCAGGGGGGCGTTACATCATACAGGTCTGGGTTCAGGACCCGTTCTATCTAACAGGATTATTAAGACTGCAGCATACCTGTGGGCTAAAAATAGATTCACTGCTGTTGTGAATTTCGTCCTTGGCAGACTTCATTTCTGATTTTATTATAGATCTAAGCAGCTTGTTGTCATGAGCTGTTTGTATTTCTGCTGATTTCACCTTGTGGTAGATTCATGTAGGTTATGAAGGTTTGAACTGGACTAACCTCTTTTTCACACCAACAACGATTGGATGCAAAAACAAAAAGACAAAATCGTACATATGAAATGTCCCAATAAATGTACACTGAAAATTTTGCAGGAATATCTGAATATCTGAATATCTGGAATATCTACCATATAGTTGTAAATGTAGGATTTCATATCCTTGCTGAGATTTTGCATTACAAGTTCTGTTGTGATAAGGTAGGAAGCCCCCAATGGTCTGCAGACCAGAGAAAATATGATGTATAGAGAGATGGAATATGAAAATAGATTATGTATTTAAGTGTGACTGTGACATTCATTGACCGACATCTGATAGAGAAAGCAACAAACTAAACATGTAACATGAACCATGAGTGAACCATAAGCGTCTGAATTCCACGTGTAAAACATTGTGCTCAGATTGAAAAACAAATGTGACAAAATGTGCGCAAAATGTTAATGGTTCCCTATTCAGATGAGTTTGTCCAAGAGTTGTTTGTCGACATTTGTTTGGATTTCTCTATTGCCCAATACATGGAAGACTGTTCTCTTTTTAACATATAAAAAAAGATTTTGCTCTTTCAGATAGGAAAAAAAACATTTCACAGACATACTAGTGTGTTCAATAAATAAAAAACTATTATAAAGACAATAGTAAAAAAAGGCACACAAAAGTCCTTTGACAAATGGTACAGGAAAAAAGTAAACACTTTCTCTTGCTATACAAATGTGTCTCCATCAGTAGATCTTACTCTATGCTACTTCTAGATCATATCATATCTGTAAAAAAGTCTTAAGGTACAAAACTTCTCTCAGTAGTGTCAATGTCCATTTAATGCCAGTCCAGAAAAGAAAAGTAACTATTTCCAAAACTGGCCGAAATCCTTCATGTTCCACACTCAGTCTTGCCTGTCCATCAAGACTAAAATGTTCGCAGTAATTATTTCCTGAGAACTCTGAAGCCGCCTCACTGAAACTGTCCGTCTGTGTCTGGCTTCAAACACCCAAGTGCAAGACGCCCCTGTGCGGGACCAAACTAAGCCCTTGCTTCTGTCGGCTTATTAAAAAGCACAGCTGCAAGAGGATCTCCCCTCTTTTGCCAAAAAAAACTTTCAAATCACCACGTGAGCCTGATGATGGAAGCCCTATGTGTCTGTGGGCGACGCCTCGTGTGTCACGATCTCTATTGCTGGCTCCATCATGCCGCCCTCCTCAAGCTCCTGACCGTCCAAATAGTCCAGGGGAGGAGAACGAGAATCTCCTAGACTATCCTCCTCCTCTTCTAACTCTTCTTCTTCCTCCTCGTCCTCCTCCCCTTCGCCATTTTTCTCTATTCCATCCAAGTCCTCCTCCTCCAAGGTGAGCTCAAACTGAAATTTCTCCCCGCCTCCCTGACCTCCAGTCCCTCCACTGTGTCCGTGCGTGACCTGGTCGTAGAAGGGTGGGGAGGGACTCTGGGGGATCATGCTTTGGTACCAGTTCCTGTTGTCCTCCAGGGTGTCCAGAATGTCCTGGGCGTCAGGGTGGACTAGGTCGGCCCAGGTCTCCCACAGAGGGTGGACAATGTAGTCGATGAAACCCACCTGGAAAGGAGTAAGGAGGCAAATTAGAACTGGAATTGAGATTCTTTAAAAGATTTGTTGCACATATGTGAATTTATACATCCTCGTTGTGCATAATGCAGTTTTATGTCCTTGATTGCCTACCTGGCTCTTCTCCACCGAGGCTGTGTGTTTATCACACATAGGGCTGATCTCCATTCCCCTCTCCCTCTCTCTGTCTCCTTGGTGGAAGAACTCCTCCATTATCCGATCAGTCCACTGACGATACAGCTCCAGGGACTTGGTGGGGTTACTCAGGTCAGCACAGTGCACCATGTTACGCAGCACCTAATGAATAATACAGAATTGCAATTTAGTAAATGCTTGTATTGGGCTCAACATTTTCAGTATTTTGTTAATTCCCCAAGAAATCTCTAAATGTATCAATGTTCATTATTTAGTGGAAATTAGATAACAAATCAATAATGTAGGTTCAATTATACTTTAAGAAAGCATTTGTAGTGGAAAGAAGCTGTAGTTTCCCGATGCATTTTTTAACTGTTCTAGGTAAAATCTTGTACAGCATCAAATCAATATTGAGAAAAGAAATCCTGATTTTTTTGGGGGGGGTTTCTTTTGAAGAAAATTTGTCAAATCTGGAAACAATGAGCCTCTCCAATGTACAATCCAATATCTTGAAATCAATACAGCCAAGTGTGGTAAATTACTTTACAACAATTAGATTTAGGAGAAATTAGATTCTCGTAGAACCGGCATTTAAGGCTAATTCTATAATGTGCTTTGGAGTGAGAAAAGGTGTGACGGGGGGAGCAGAGGTAAGCTATGTAGGAGGCAGGCTAATGACCATTGGCTGAATAACCTCCGCCAATGCTGGCTTTTGATTAGAGCTATTAGAGCAGTGTGTCCAATCACAAACTCCCAGTCCATATAATGTAAGATTTTTTGTTTTTTGCTGTTACCATTACTATTAATACTTTTTTGTTTGGCAAGAACCAACGCCTACCTGCATCCTGTCGGTGTAATTGTCCAGCAGCAGCACTCCAGAGCTTGTCACCTTCTTGGTCTCCACCATAGTCTTCAGATCAGCCAGCAGACTCATGTGTTTGGACATGTCAGTGGCCAAAACCTGAATAAAAGAGAGAGAAAACACCCCATCCTCAGCATCCGGATCATTTGAACAGGTGGATTGATTGAAATTGAGATGACAGTAGAAGGGAAAAGAATATGAATCAGGATACATCTTACCATGTCGATGATCATCTTGCGGAGGGACTGTCGCTGCTTCTTGGTGAGGTTCTGGAAGATATCGCAGTTGTCTTCCTGTAGTAGCTTGAATCCCACAGCCAAGTGATGGTTCTCCAGTACAGACTCATCATTGTACATTAGCGCCAGCTCAGAGTCTGGAAAGGTGTTAAAAAGAGATATTAATATATATTTTATTAGCTTGTTAAAAGCACCAATTTATATATTTTAAAACAAAGCAACAAATTAACTGACTCGTGATGAGTAATGTTTTGACTTACTGGTATTGATTAAGAATTGGTTTGATACTCCAGGATGGTCAACATCATGGATAGCTGCAGCAAAGATGGCTGCTAGGATCTCAAGATCTGTAAAGACCGCCTGAGAAAGGGTGGAAAAAAAGATCATTTAACTTTTTTTGAAGATAAAACAAAAAAATACCAGAAAAAACAGACCACTTAATAAATTTTTTCTCAGTCAAGTAACAAGCTAGCTGTCTGCCTTTCTGCAAAATGTAACTGTGAGAGAGTATAACACTGTGTCTGCTGGCTTTGATAAATGAATGATAAAGAGCCAAGAAGAGTAAATCAGAAGCTGAAGTCTGGGGCGTTCTGACCTGACTGTATCCTACTAGCTAAAGAGAGCTGTGAGAACATGCATGTAGGAAAAATCTTACAAATAAGGCATGGAGGGACAAGTGTTGGAGGAAAGAAGGGAAGTTCCCTGAGTAAGGGGAGGAAAAGATGATTAAATGGAAGGATGTTGAGCTCTTCAAAGCTGGTGTGGCTATCCAGGAAAGTGGCACATGAGGTGATGTAAGAGCTAACTCCTCTAATTTAGTTTTCCTTTATTTCTGTGGATGCACACTGGTACCCAAATCAGAGGGAATTCTTTAACCTCCAGAGTTAAGAAAGATCTACCCCAATTAGATAACAAAGCCCTGATGTGAGGTATTAAAAACAGAGTTCAATCCTTTATATTATAACTTACATCCAGGGCTGGAGTGGAGAGGAGGATGTGTGTAGATTGGGCTACGTCGGCAGCGTGCAGGCTGTTATGGTAGGCCACATCTGAATGGTAGTGATCTTCCAATGTCATCATGTAGGCCACCAACGTATCCACGGGGATCTTAAATGTCTTTAACAGGTCTCGCTCCTAGAAAAACGACATCATAACAACATTTAGGAATAATTTGAGTAGTAATCAAACAACAATTATGTAAGTGAAGACACAGCAGAATGCAGAATTTCGGACACTTCTTACCTGGAAGATGGCGTACATGATACAGGTAAGAGGCCTGCTGTGGGAGTACTCCGAAACAGTGAAGATGTTCAGGCCCCACTTGTTGAGGTCCTCCAGCTCCTTGGACAGCAGCTCCTCCTTATCGGTCTTGACGCCGAAGCGTGATATGCTGCTGCCGGAGAGAGAGGGCCCATGGGAGACCTTCTTGACTCCGCTGATCTGTGTCATCAGCTGCTGCTTCTGCTGCTTCTTCTTCTCTCGTGTCTTGGATGTCGGCGACGGCATCTCCATCTCATTCTGTTTGTCTGAGGGAGGGGACAATAGAGATTTGTTGTTTTTAGTGTGGACATTGTAAGGAAGAAGTGGTTAAAATTCCCTGTTGACCTCATACAGCATGAGTCTAATAATTTAATCTACTTCTCAATAACAACTGAGAATCAATGGCTGCCCGAGTGCACTTGCACTATAGAAACACCTAGCTAGTTAGCTCCTGAGGGATTTATTGATTCATTCATTCATCATCTGTGCCTCCATTCATTTGTTCATTCATGCTGCCCTGTCTTCCTCGTGCAGTCTCTCTCTGAGCTCCTACTGTTAATTCGTCTCTGTCCCTCTTTCCCCCCCCCCCCCCACCCGTCTCTCAGCAGGTGGCTCACATCTCATCTCCTGTTCTTTTCACTCTCATAGGTCAGTCCATTGACAGACTGAGAGCTGGGGCACCTACACAGTTAAGGCAGCTCCATAAAGTCGGCCCTTCAATAAGCTGCTTCATCTTCCGCAGCTTTATCAAATCACATAGTGTAGAGTGGGATTTCTATGTTTGGTTTATTTCATTTATAAGTTTCTTCAACCACATTTAGTGTGGCCACAAAAAAGAATGTATGTAAAGCAAGTATGAAGTCCAAAAGTACACCAAAAACCTTCAAGGCTTTCATGTAATATTCCTTTAGAAAAAAACTATTATAAATAATATGCCAGTCGTCACACTTTATCCAAAAATAAACATATAGAAAACATGCCAAGTTTCCTGTAATAACCAATTAGGCCATTGTGTTTAGTGCAATCACAGAAGAATTGAATGAAATCCTGCAGGGACTGACTGGCTATCGGCACAAATGTGAGCTGCGCACTGATCTATCAAGCCACGACTCAGCTCATTGCTGGCCTATCAGCCTTCCCCTGTGGAGGGTTATTCAATTACCAGCTGTAATTCAAATAATCACTTTCACTCTCACTCTCACTCTCTCTCTCTCTCTCTTTCTTTCTCTCACACTGTTTTCTCTGCTTTTCTCTGGGTCTCTCTCTTCAGTCCCCCAGTGGTAATTGAGAATGGGCAATTAAGCGCTCTCAGACATGTGTTGCGTGGGAAACAAGGGGAAGAGCAATATATTGCCCTCTAATTTATTACAAGCCATCATTATCACCACTGCTGTGTGGTGTTTGTGTGGCATGTTAATGTGTGTGAGAGATCAGATTGTGAGACGGACAAGTTTGTCATTCCTATCATCCATTTCTACATAAGTAAGTGCCAATATACGCCATGCACTCTGTTTCACAGTTGACTTGATACGAGTAATAAACTGCTCAGGAGGTTTTTTGCACAGTTAACATGATCCTGGTATCTATGTTCCACCAGATGAAGCCTCTCTCTCACATTTTGGCCTGTAATGTGTCAGCCGGACATGGGCAGTCCTTTTTATTTGTTTTTTCCTCCCTCTGTTTTCACTTTTCTCTCCTTTGCATTTGGCTCATCTTATCCTTTCTTTTTTTCTCAATTTAGACACTGATTTACAAAGAAGAATTAAGCAGCTGAAGGAAAAATCTATTGTATTTTGCTCTGTTCTTTCTCTCCAATTCTCCCTTCTTTCCTCTACTCTGTCACCTCCCACGTTTATTTCGATTTCTTTTTCATCCTCCTCCATAAGCTCTCCTGTCAGAGACGCAGATGCAGAAGGGAGGTGGGGGGGCTTTTTGGGGCAATTTCTTTCAGTGTATTCCCTAAACTAGGTGTGTTCTGCTGCTGGCCGATCAAAGGGAATTATGACAGAATTATGTTGCGAGGACAGCTGTGGTGGTGGAAAGGCACAAGTGAATGGCCAGCATGCTGTTGGCCAACAATCCTTATATAGATAGAAAGTCAGAAATCCTGGTCTGAAATGGCCTGCGATGAGAAACTCTGGGATCTTTATTTATCTAGGGAATTATCCAGGCTCCATGATCACCGTTTAAACAGTCAACAGTCTGCCTTTCCATCAGCTGAAAAATTAAAAACCCAGATACAATAAAAATAAGAATGACCTCTGCAGAACCAGGCATATGGCAGGAAAATGTAATTTCTTTGAGTCGGAATGGATGATTTTATAATAAATAATTAGAAAGCTGAAATAAGTGCATTACTGACGTGATACTAATCTTAATGGATGGAAGGATTAAACTGTTTTACTGGTCAGCTAAGGCCAAACCAGACCAGCCGTGTTCCTCGGGCCACCCCCTCCCCCCACTCTTCATTAATGTTCTTTCTTTCTACCGCCAGCAGGGGAATCCTGTTTCTTTATCGAAGCGATAGTCATCTCTGTCTGGAGAAGGTGAGGGAGAGGTGGGGGGACAACAAGGTGTCCCTGCTGACAAAGATGCCCTAAGACATGAGTCATGGAATCTGCCGAGCTCATCTCCCTGCCAGCAAAGGGGGATCCTCTGCACCTCTATTTTCTCCCTCACTGCAGTCAGCTCCCTCCCTCCCTCCCTCCCTCCCTCCCTCCCTCCTTCCCTCGTTTGCGTCTTCTCTCTCTCTCTCCTCAACCCTCCTCGCGCTTTCTATGATCTGGCCGTGAGGGATCCGACAACCGCACTACAACGGATCAGGATGCCAATTGATCGGAAGCACAGTGTCTATAAATAATTAACTTAACTACGTCTAGGTGCATTCTGTCTGCCTTATCCTTTTTGTTTGTCAATCTATTTCCTTTAAGTCAATAATTCACGTCTATCTACTTTCAATTTTAGATGTCCTCTAGCTGTCGTCACGCTTCTGTGGAAATATCACATTTGCAAAAAGCCAACTTTATACCTATTTGCATAAATTGGTTGATTGTCCCACTAGTGTTGGTTTCAATATTTATTTATTTTCCCCTACAGTGACTTAATTGTGTGGTTTTTGAACCAGGGTCATGAAACATTTTGTACATATGGGTAACAAAAATAGAAGAAGACATGTTTTTAAATACAATATAAATACACATATATTTAGCTCACGCCATATATTCTCAGATCTCAAATGTGCAACCCACACTGACAGCATCCAGTTCCAATCCACTTACTCCAATTCTGGCTAACAAGCTCCCTTGTCAGTCAAATGGCACTTTTTACAGTAGCCAGCCACCTTAAATACCTTTTTGTCTTTTAATTCTTTGGAAAATTTACATTTCTTACATACATTTTTATGGCCATTTTGAGCCTGATGCCATAAACATCTAGACAAAGCTTAATGGCGCAGTGTTTTATGGTACGCCCCCACAGAAAAGCCTGCCAGAGCAACTTGCACAGCTTACCATCATGTACTGAACCTCCACAAAAAACATTGCAGCAAAACAGAGAAGTGGTGATCAGTGTGAGCTTTGGATATTTGTATTTTTGGATGTATTTTTGGGTCATAATGTTCTGTGGTGATTTAACGTGGATTCTAAAAACCAAATTGGTGAATTTGTTTGTGTGATTTTGAGTGCATGTACACAAGACTTTCATTTACCTAGGAAGGTGTTGGAGATGAATTCGGAAACCTGATTGCCAGACCGACTCATCTCAGATAGGTGCGTCAACTCCCGATTCAACATTCTCTTGAACTGCAAGAGAGAAAAAGGAAGAGGAGGGGAGCGAGAGAAAGAGAGAGAGAAACAATTTCGTCAGTTTCCAGTGGGGGAAAACCTGGGCGAAATCATGGTACAAGATTCCATGGAAAATACAGCAGTATTCAGTTTCATTGCACTAGTTAAAGAATATTATTTAATGACAGCATAAAATCAGTGGGGGGGGGGGGGGGACATCTTATTTCCTCCTTCATTTTCCCTGAAATTAATTAGGGTGCGGATCATTACTTGTTTTACCAGTGTGAAAGCCATCACCTTTTAATACCACTCAATTCATGGCCAGCAACCAATTTACAGTCTTATTACATTGAATCACATTTCTGGGGCCTATTTAGCTATTTCACTTGCGTCAGTGTGCAAGAATTTCAATGATGTCAAGAAGAAAATCTGCACACTGCTCCCTACATTCCTCTTTGTTACATTTTGATGATTTTCGTGTACTTTTCATATTATGAACTCTTTAAATAGATAAAATAGATGAGGGAGACTGATGCATTTGACAGTACACAGAGACCAGGGCACTGCAGTAGCAGCTGTTTATGACAGACTGATGCATGCGCGTGCACACACATACAGACTAACACACATATACAGACACACAGAGCTCTGCAGAGGGCTCAAGATGGAGCCTGAGCCAAACAACACTATTCTGTCAGACCCCCTCCCTCACCATGATGGAAATATCTTTTGGTGCAATTAGGCTAGCACGGTAATCTGAAAAGGCTACACAAAATCAATATCAAAATGCCAAATATCTATAGAAATGGGCCTCAATGCAACCCAGCACAGAGAGGTACAATGAAATGGGTGCGTTATCCCGACAAGCTACGTAGATAAGCGCCACACACCTTAATGTAACCCCAAGACACCGACAGCAGGTAATTGGCTTCAGGCATTTTGGACCCCGTTTTCTCGTTCCTACACAAAGCCAGAACTGTAATCCAATAGAAAAAAACAGAGGCAGACGAACAGGATTCTTTCAGCGCCAAAAAGGACAAAAAATCCCTTCTTCTCTCCTCTTGTGATTTTCTTTTCAGCAGCTAAGAGAGCAGCTTGATGATGGCTCATTGTCCCTCTCAGCAGCAGAAAAGGGCCAGCTCTGAGTCTCCATGCCTGGGGATTGATAGTTGAATAGATAGATGTAGGAAAAAGTAGGCGCTGTAAACAAGCTAGGTGAGAAGGAGATCCAGCAGGCTCGGTGGTTCGACTGGAGCAGCAGCAGCTGGAGCTTTGAGCTGGGAACTCTCAGTGCACTGATGAATTATGGAGGAGCGAGGAAGGGAGGAGGGGAAAATGACAACGATGGAGACAGGAGGAGGAGGGAGTGAGGCAGCGATGTTCATCTGACTGGAGGGGGGGTTCCTCCACTGGATTTGTCTTGCTTCGCTGCTCTCACTGCTGTAGCGCTTACTCCCCCTCCTACCCTGCTCCGCTCTCTCGCTTTCTCTCTCTTTGGTTCCCTCCCTCCCTTCCTCTTCTGTCTCCTTTCCCCTGCTGTAGTCTGCCAGCCCCAGCAACATGCTCTATTCAGAACACATGATTTGACAGAAAGTGGGGAGAAGGGGGGAGCCCTAATTATGGCTTGGCATTGGTGTATAAACCAGGTTGTGAAGGGAGGTTTGAGTGACTGACATAATATCCAGACTTAGATTTCAGATGTAAGAGTTGCTCTTTTCTCTTGTTTTCCAGCTGTGCAACCGCTGCACAGAAATCCCATCCTTTTCAATTCCCAGCCCCTGTAATTCCCTCTTAAGGCATTTTTTGTCAGCCATTGTGAAGGAATGTCATGGAGCTGTACAGCTATGCCTTCCCTCTACAGTAAAACAATGAGGGTTGATAGAGGGGATGGGGCACGTTTTGAGGAATGTGAATGCACACTGACTGTATTTTTATCGCCATTATCTCTCTAATCATCCTCTCCGTCTTTTGAGTCTTCTGTTGTCTCCTGACATCCCCCATTGTGGAGAACTCATATGCCTGTTCATTATCCGCATCCTATAATATTATTATTATTAGATGCTGTCAGGGTGTCTGTGGAGGGCTATTTTTAACAACTGAGAGACAACCACAGAGTGGGGAAGACGGTCAGAGAAGAGAAAAAAAGAAAAAATAAGAAGGAGAGATGGGAGATAATTGCATCCTTTCCCAATTTAGGTGACAACAACCCACGTTTTTCTCTTTCTGCCTGTGAGTAAGTGTTTGTAGGCCAATTACCAGAACACTGCAACGCCATGGCAACAGCATCAGGCGGCCACTGTAGGGCTGTTTTGAAAGGAGGAGAGGCTTCCCCTTTTCCTTCCCAGGCAGACATGTGGTGTAGCTGCTGAGCTGTCACGAGGACACACCACACACATCGCCTCTGCTCGCATCCACCGTTCTCCCCCTCCTCCCCTCCATCTCTCCCTCACTCTCTACCACTTACATGTCAATTTCTCTCCCGACTGCCACTTGCCAACACGGTCATCAATCTCTCTGTCTGTCTGCCTCGCTGGCAGAATCAATGGGCTGTCCTTGGAGCAGGTGTTGATACTGCTGCAGTGTACAAGGCTAGGGCCACCTGACTGGAAAATACTGTTACATCAGTACCACCGGCCAATTTTGATGGTGCCGCTTGCGCTTTTTGTCAATTTTGTCATGACTTTTGTTTGTGAAACCCCTCGAAAATATCCACAGTTCTTGTCACTTCAGAGCCAATCCAAGGGAAACTGTAAACAGAAGTTCCCAGAGAATCTCTCAGTCCAACGTGTTTGTGTGCGTACGAGTTGATGAGGGGGGGAGATCAAAGCTTCCCCGAGAGGATCCCGGATTATCCTCCCACTGAGGGAAAGAACCAGAAGCAGGGAGGTGGTACACACCCGCAAGAAAAGGGAGAAAAAAAATAAATAAAATAGAGAAACAGAGGAGGCAGCTCTTTATATAATAGCTCACTGCATAATATATAAAGAAACCAGAAATAACAGCGGGGGATGTCTCTCTGCAATGTGTTGAAGAGCTAAGTTTCTCCAGGGGCTAAAGAAATGATGCAGAGACGCACGCACGCACGCACGCACGCGCACACACACACACACACACACACACACACACACACACACACACACACACACACACACACACACACACACACACACACACAGCAGCCTACAAAAGCTATTATCTACAGATAAACACAGTTAATGCTGATATGTGGCATGTTTTACACACTCATGCCCATATGTTTCTGTATGAGTGTGTTATTAACATTGTGTGTTTGATGTTATTGTTCTTTCAGGGGCAGAAGGGAAGCCTCTTTACCTCCTACTGACACCATGACGCTGGAGGAAGATTAGCCTCTCGGAGCTCTGTGGGTATCTCTTTCTCATATACCCACGTACTATATACTGTATCTATTATTTGACCCATTCCCTTATCTCATCTTAAAGCGTCTTTTCTGTCCCTTTTGTTTGTGTGGTAGATTATTTTTTAATTGCCACAGTTTGAAATGCTTAAACGTGCTACAATTGTCAGCTAAGGCCTGAATCACAAGAACAGCTTCTTTCTTGTCTAAATTCTTGCTTAAAATAATTTTCAGTGTGGTAAAGTGGAGTGGTTCAGATTGAAGTTGTGCCTTTGAGCCACTAGTGGGTGCACTATGCTCTGCTGTAGAGCAGCCTGCTCAGTGTTCAGAGAAAATTGACCTCTCAACCCTGCAGTGACAGAAATGCACAACCTGACTTATGGATAAACCCGTTAAAATCCGCTTTTTCTATAAAATATAAAAACAAAAACATTTTTGTGAGGAAGTCTTAACTAATCTGAATTTACAATGATGAGAGTGAAAGTTTTGTAGAGAAAAGCAATTACACTATGAGGTTTTTAACCCTTTCAACCTCAACATTACATTTTTCATTTAACAACTCATAGCTTCAATTAAAAAAAATCCTGATTACCATGAAATTATGTATCTTCTTTACCATCTGAATTTTCTTATTTATATCAATTTATCAAGATAATCTCATATTTACAGTATGCAACGTCGCTGACGGTGACTTATGCAATCATTCTTTCTTCAGCAGCAAACCTATGGTGGTTGTGGTTTATCTCCTCCTCGCTTTGGCAAAAATATGACGCAGGGCGGTAACATTGGCGCAATGGCAAAGACTCACAGTGACATAACTCTGTAAAGATCCTACCTACGTATGAGCTACAGATGATTCTGAGAGACGGCCTGACAACCTCTCACTTCCTCTGACTCACTCACTCATGTTAGTGTGTCTGTATGAGAAAGAGTGTATTCCTGCGTATCGGAACCTATGCAGTAAGATGTATCAAAAAAGAAAGGTCAGCTTTAAGAAACAGAAGAAAAAAACAGAGAAGGATAAAAGTAAGTAAGTTTCTCAGTTAAGTGATTCATTCTCATCACACCCAGCTGTTCAAGGCCTCAGAGTCAGATGTGGTGTGCAACACCATTTTTGGCTGGAGAAGAACAGTTAACAGGCTGCACAACTGTGCTCACTTGAATTCTGGATGCTTTGAAAGCACTCCCATGTAAAATATCACAGAAGCAGTATTACACCAAGAAGAAATACTTGAATCACCAAAACCTCTAATAGATTACTCAACACTCAAATGAAAGTAACATTTTATCATGTTAACAAAAGTAATGGCATGTATCCCTCTAACCTTTGTGAAAAAAATTCTCAAAAAGATTTGCCTTTCGGGCTGCATCCCGTTTGAACAAACTGACCATTGAGCAGCATCTAACCACTTTACCTTTCTCATTCTCCCCAGATGACCAGTGTTTGGCCTCAGTCAGAAAAAGAAAACTCTCCAGGCTTTGGTACTATGTTTAGAAACACCACTTAACACCTGGCTGGGCCTCATGTAACTTAAATCCATCCAATCCTTTTGCTTATTAACTCAATCACTTCCCTTTCTTTAGACAACACTAGACTCTTTGAGAGAAAGACAAACACACATGCTCAATTTTCCTAAGATGCTTTTTGCTCTACACGCCTGTTTTCAAACAGTACATGTAGCCACACAGTTCAACAAAATACCAATTACTATTGTCTATACTGTAGGTCACATAATAACTCGATAGGAAATCATTTTAACATTGTTCCAAGGAGAACAAAAGGGTATGCAATTGATAGTCTCTAGAATGCCTGTGTCATCTTTCGATCTCCACACACTGGGATAAAAGTTTAAGTAATCCCACAAACTTAAGTTGTAACTGCAGAAAGACAACCTTAAAATCCAGAGACAGACATTCCATCGATGATCTGCACTGAATTAAAAGGATGATGAGAGGTCTCAGTGTCTTACAATACAGCCACACATCTAAATTGAGCGTCATATGAAAGGATGCACAAGGGTTCTCAAAAGCAGAATGCATGCACCACTGCTTGTTGCATGAATCTGAAAAGTGTGTATGAATATAATAATTACTAATAAAAAGTACATACATATAGCTGTTAAAAATGTAAAATATACACTTCTGTAAGGTACAACTACAACTACTAAACATCACATGGACTACTTTCAAAAGGGAGAAAAACTAAAGCACGCATTTAGCATCCACAGCAGTGAAATGTTAAAATCCTTTGAAGATGATCACTTTAAACACCAAAGGATCAACTGAAACATTGGATTTTAGAAGACTATAATCACAGCATGTGGAATCCACACCATGTGAAGCACCAACCAAAGTTTAGCTCTCCAAGTCAACGCAAGAGACATACAGATAAGATAAGATACCACAAAAAGTAAAACTCTTTATAACTCACTACAAACAAAATCCAAGAAACTCACCTTTCTCCAACCATTTAGCTTCCCTAACTTCCTCTCTTTCTTGTCAAAGCAGCAGGCTCCCATGTTGCTTTGTGTTGAGTGCAGAGCAAAGTGGGGCTGTCGTCCGTTAGAGTGTCTGTCTCAGTCTGACTACAGCATGAGTAAATGGACCAAGCCTTGGCTCTCTGACGCTGGGAAACGCCACAGCTCTAGTGACTCACTTTGGGCTTCGAGGTCTGACTAGGCTTTACCTCACACCCTGTGTATGTGGAGCAATGACTGAGAGTGTGTGTGTGTGCGAGAGAGAGAGAGAGAGAGAGAGAGAGAGAGAGAGAGACCTCTGCCTCATACACACATCCTCATGGGGGTAGTCCCGCCTCTAACCTCTTGAGCTCCTTTGCTTGCTGTTCACTACTCCTGCAGTCCGGTAGCCACAGCTCTGAGGTTTACACTGTCAATATTGCGCTGATCAATACCACTTACTCTTTTGATGAACACAGTGGATTTCCTTGAACTTCGAAAGCTAGCCAGGCGCAGATGTGTTTTTATTTTAACTATCAAGAGCCCTTCACGTTCACAGAAAGAGTGCTGTGGTAGAATAGTATTCGTGGAACAAAAATCGCTAAACCTTTCCTTTTTTTTGTGAATGGATGTACACAGCACTCGAGAATCCAGCTGTTAATTTGACTTATTCATTACTAACTAGAGTAGGAGTGCAAACTGTATTTCCCTCAATAAACAGAGCTCTCTTCAGCCTCAAATCTGCATAATTCCTAACACGGGTCACTGGAGAAAGCATTGCACATTAACCTATCAATGAAATGAAATGAAAAATAAAAAATTGTGAATGGACAGTTTTCTGATGTTTTATAGATCAAAGGATTTAACTGAGTAAATAAATCTGCAGATTAATCGCTAATGAGAAGAATCGTTAGTTGCAGCCCTAAAGGTCTTGCTTTGTCCAACCAACAGTCCAAAACCTGAAGATATAAAACCAAAAAAAACGGCAAATGCTCTCATTTTAAAAGCTGGAACGAGAGAAGCTGATTCTTCAACTTATCGTTTCAGCTCTGCTAACAGGTATTTCCACTATTGTTTAATTTGTCGATTAGTCTTTAAGTGAATCGATTAATGGTGTAGTTTATAAAATGAAAATAGTGAAAAATGTCTTCTGGGATTTCCAAATCAAAGGCGTGATCAAAAGATATAGATCATTATGCAATAATATAAAACGGAGAAAAGCAGACAATCTTTCACATTTAAGAAACGGACATCAATGAATATTTATTATTTTGTTTAATAAATGACTTCAACAATTACTAGGTTACCAAAATGTTTCTGCCAATTGACTAATGGGTTACTCGACTTATCATTTCAGCCCTAGTTTCAAATAACAGAAGGTCTACAGCCTCGACACAGAAGAATATTCCAACTCGCAACAGGCCTTGACCCGTCTACATCAGCCATACATAACAGGGAGGACAGTCACGTACTGTAAGCCCTCAGCAGCGACAGCCTGCACTTCACCTTGAAGGTACTGTACAGCAGCAGCCTCTTGAATTTCACCTCCCTTGGAGTCATGTTTCATACTCTGCCACAGCTTGAATAACACTTTTTCCATTCTAAACACAACAGGTAGTCGAGGGGTTACATTAGCTGATTGGCATGTTCTTGTTATTAAAACCAGGTTGAGTGTGATGGCTCACATGACAAAGAGGCAGCAGTTGTGTAATGTTTTAGTTTACTGTGAAAACAAGGTTAGGATTAAGATATCCTAGATATCAATGGGATTAACCGATCGTTATGTAGACACACAGCCACATACACACTCAAACAGTTCATGCATACAAGACAGACATGACAGAGTCCTTATTAGATGGTTACGTGCGTTTCAGGACACATTCACCCACCTGCCAAAGTCACATCAATGAGAGAGGGGTCATAATATACAGTAAGCACATTGTGCCACCTGATACGCTCTACTGTAGATCAGTCACATCCAGCACTCTTAATTTCTCTATACAGAATCTCACACTAATGGCTGAATCTTTAAAGAAACAAATCAAGACAATTTAACATGAGACAATGTACAATTTAGCATTATGACACCAACAGTGACATTAAAATGTGTCCATGTATAGTCAAACTACTGTAAACTTCTTATGGTGTTGCACTAGTCTGATTATCTTGGCAGCTGTTGGGGTAAGTCTAATACAGTATTTTCTGGGGAAAAAAAGCATAAAACTGGCCCGTCATAATTCCACAGTTGGGATATTTTACAATTTCTGAAGTTGGGGAGGCTCATGAAATCAATCATCATCTGCAGATAACGTTTGGCTCAATTCTAGCCAAATTTTCTGTGATTGCAAAAGTGCTAAAATCATAGCCTAAAGTGAGATAATCCGTCCCACAAGTCCACAGATGAGGGTTAATATGAGCCAGCAGCTTTTCCACAGTAAAGATTTTTGTAAAAAGCGTTGTGACTTTTTATTGTTTGGAAAATCTCATCTCATTCTGCTGTAACGGATATCCTGACATACTTCTCTCTACTCTCTGTCTCTCCTGTGTGATTCAGTCATCCTGTGACCTTATATCCATGTCTACACTAAATGTCTGTTTGTTTAAGTGGTTAATAGTATTTATTCAGTTGTCCACATGTTTCTAAACTGAAACCAATCCAGCTGACTGTCAGTGCTGGGCGTGTGTCCGGATGACGACAGCAATGGGATAAATAAACACGACCATTAACCATCCAAACGGGCATGATGGGAAGTCTATTGTCGTCTGGAGAGTGAGCGGGGGATCAGGAAGGAGACAGGAAGAGAGAGTCACTCTGCCCCTCACACACACACACACACACACACACACACACACGTTCTTTCTCTTCCTCTCTAGTTTATTGTGTTTGACCCACTGCGGGATCCCTCGCATCCTGTTGTCCATTTTTATGAGAAATAACAACCTTATGCTCTTGGCTCGCTCGACAAACTGTTTTCAGGCTCTCTTACACACAGCTGCAAATCATGTCGTGTTTAGTATTGAAGGTTTGGAGTCGACAAAAAAAGGTGAAATCTCTACAGCAGTGTAAGGCGTAATTACAACAAACAAACCAAAGATGGCTGAGCATCCAGTCTCATGTTGACAGAACTCATGTTTCTGTTATGGCCGAGGATGAATTATAGGAAATGTATACCGGACTCAAAGATGGCGTAGAGCCACTTGAATAAAAATTGCTCACCCAGTGCATATTCCCAAAAAGTTTTCTGCCTGCATTTTCCCTGTCAGTCTATAAACTTTACATTGGGATGATGTCATGCACTTAAAAATGGAGCTTTTTGGTCATACAGAATAGGGTTGATGGGGCCTAAAGGGCCCTGCAACCTGCAAAGGTAGTACCAATGATGATTATAATAATAAAAAAGGTAGGAAGTCATTTTAAATAGGCTGAATTATTAACTAAATTTAAACATGTAAGTAGTAGTAATTCTAATTGTTAAGATACATGTACAGAGAGTCAATCGAGCAATAGGAATTAACCTTTAAGGCCAAATATTGCTGTGTATTATGCTCTGTCAGTGAGTAATATGGTTAAGGGGTCACTTAAAAAAAGAACCAGGAACTGAACCTTGGTGCACATTACTCACAATCAAGGACGCAGAAGCAACAGAATAACCAGTGGACAGTGAAAAGTTGTCTGACAAGGAAAGATGAAAAGAGGCTAACAGCGGGCCAAGACATAAAAACACACTTCATTTTGTCACAGATAAAAAAAAATAAAGCAGAAATGAATGGAGCTTGATGCTGGTTTAGGCAGAAATAAGATAAGATAAGATAAGTAACATCCAGTCATATTCATACAAGTGTGCAGGCTATACAACCTGACAGCACTCATGCCAACACTGTGTACTGCTGCAGCCTCTACCAAACCAACATCTTCTTACTGTACATGTTTAGACTTTTAATATGGTGACTTTGCAAAGGTCATGCTAAGTTCATGTATGTTTACAGCTACAGTATCTCTGGATTCTGTACACTGCCATTCATGTGTTTATTATGCTGAAGGATTAGTGCTCCTTGCAGAATCCCTTGCTGCTCAGATTTGAGAGCTCCTTTTCTGTGTAAACATTTGCAATCAATGGAATGTTTTCAAAAAAAGTTTCTCTGATTTGAAGGATAAAATGAAAATGAAATGAAAATGAAGGCAACATTAACCTTGTGCCCTTTAACATTTTCTTCACAAATGACTAAGAAGAGTGAAAAAAAAAAGAAAAAGAAAACATGATGCAGCCTCTCCTACCTTGTTAGAGGCCATGTCACTGACGGAGCGGTAGGTCTGGATGGTCTCCAGCTGGTCCAGACACCAGTCCAACTCCTCCATCGTCTCCATGGCCAGCTTCTGGTACGCCTCATCTGTCAACAAGCAGTCACACAGAGACACACAGTCAGAACAGACGGTGTACATGGAGCCTGAGCGCTGCCCAGCCACTCCCAGGCAACATCCACCCACGGGTCCTGCTCGGGGCGCCTGCTGCTGCTGCTGCTGCTGAGGAGGAGGAATGGCTAGAGGTGGCACCTGGCTGCAGCACTCCTTCATCATGAGGAAGTGTAGCTGTAGGGAGCTGTCAGCAGAGCGGAGTAGAGCGGAGGAAGGCTAGGACTTCGCTCTGTCACACACTCAACTGTTCTCTCTGTGCATATGTGTGTGACCCCACACACACACACACACACACACACACACACACACACATACACACAATCTGAGGTCCTCGGCTCATTTACATGAACGTCAACCCCCCCAAGAGCAGGAAACCAAATACTCCCTAACACCCCCCTTACCCTCACCACACACAGATGCACTTTACCCCACCTCACAGGAAGCAAACAGACACCTGTAAATCTACACACATGAATACACACACGTATACGCTTTCGTCATGCCAAACCAAACTTTTGTTTTAAAGGGGTGACAGAATGCAAAACCGAGTTTACCTTGTCATAGTTGAATTACGACAGTTCGGTGGGTAAAATAGTACATAAAAAGTACCTCAAAGTCCCTTTCCTATGCAAATCTCACAATTTGAAACTGCTGCTGAAAACAGGCGAATCTCAACAAAGCTCATAGTTAACGTCAACTCGGTGGCTGTACCTTATTTGGCTCTAGTCTCTGCCTTTGTCACACCCCAGAATTTACATACACCACTGACCTGAGATCAGCTTAGTCTTCTGAATAGGTCGCGCAGATCTCAGAAATTTTATACATTGGTTGTCTGCTATTTCCTTTAAGACTTTTTTTATGCGAGAAATCAACTATGTAAAGCTCAAATATGGGCCGTTTTACGAAAATTGAGGCTAATTGCAAATTTGGTAAGACGGTGTCGGACTTCAGGAGCTCCACACAGTCTGACGAGACAGCGGCAGCCCGCGGTGCTCCATACCCAGGGCAAAGTCACTGTTTCTGGGTTAATGGACTACCAAATGCCGGCGGAGCCCGCCGGCCACAGGCTGCCACCCCCCCGTATAATCATTCTATCACCCCTTTAACCATAGACTGTATATTAATGGACAGTGCATGTGTGACGTCACCCATTGGTTTGTGGAGATCTGCTAAGAGTCGTCGAGTTTGCTGTTATGGGCGCAGCCATTCTGGTTGCGGATGTGGCAATTTTAGACGAGAGGGAGGAGTGAGGGAGGAGCTGCTTACACTCTACGTTACATTACGTTACACACTTTCACTGGCAATCACATCATAGCCACGCCCTAAAACACCCCCTGCTTTATCGCCGATTTTAAAATCAACGAGACCATAATTCAAAAAATGAACATCATTCTGTGTTGCAGAAGAACTTAAAAAAAAAACTTAAAACTAGCGATTGAGACCATAAATTCATTATGAAAATGTTTACTAAGGTAATAAATCAAGTGAGAAGTGGGTCACTTTCTCATAGACTTCTACAAAAACCGACCTCCTTTTGCAACCGCACGTGTCGCCCCCTGCTGAAATTCAGATAGAATGCAGGTTTAAGGCACTTCCGCATTTGCAGCACTTCGCCGAACCGGATGCATTGTCCATTAATATACAGTCTTTGGTTTTAACTAACTTTCGCTGACACTCATGCGCATACAAATACAAGCAACTGATTAAGTAACATCATTTAATCAGAGTAATGGCATCTGATTGTTGGCTATAGGCAGATAACTGCACTCCACAGATAGTGATACTGTTTTGTTTGACCAGGAGTTTGAGACACAAACATGGTAATGAGTTTCTGGAGGGGCCCCACATGATGTTTTAATGAGTCCACGTATATTCGAGAACATTTGTCATTATAATCTGGTGCATACATGTTAACAGTAAGCTGTAAGATGTGTGGTTACTGCTTTGCAGTTTATACACAGTAGGTCGAAGGCCCAACTACAAATGTAGCCCGGAGACAAAATTACAGGAACTGAGTTAGGTATCAATTTTACCAGAAATGAACAATATTTCCGTAACATTAGGCAACTGCCAGGGTGTGTATGCCATTGTTTGATCATACTTTCTTCTGTCTTTTCTTTGTAAAACATTTGGTAACTGATATACCTGTATTATAATTTTTGCAGTTATTGAATTAGGGTTACAACTACTGATTATTTTCATTATCGATGAATCTGCCAATTATTTTCTCAAGTAAATGTCAGAAAATAGTAAAAAAAGGTGATGTCTGGAAATGTTGTATTTAGTCCAAAACCCCAAAAACATTCAGTTTACTATCACACAAGACAAAGAAAATTAGCAAATCTTCACACTGTTTGCCATTTTTGCTGAAAAAAAGACTATTATTATTAGACTAATTATTTTAATATTTGCAGATTGATTAATACTTTTAGCTCTATATTAAATAGTAATTAAAATCATCTATAACAATTTGTTTTTCACTTGTCTTGCAAGTCTAAACCCCTTATGTTACGGTAAGCATGATTGTCAATGCAGTGAGGGACTTTTCCTTAAATTATTTTAAAATATAATTTATACTACAGAGTGCCTTTGACCAGATAGAGAGAAAAACAAGAATGTGCTGTAGCCACTGCAGAAATATTATTGCATGAATTTAGAGTCAATATTCCAACCCTGTTCCTGTGGTTTAACTGTTTTTTTTTTTCAGAAAACTACAACTGTACATCAAGGTTGGAGTGAGTCCTTGTTGGGAAGCAGTGTGTGATGAGATGGACACACACACAAACACTTGTCTGCTGCCCCTGCATAGTGTATACTCCGGGTCTCCTAGCTGCGGAGCACAACATGGCAGCAGGGTGTGCACTGCGGCGACCTTAGCGCAGCCACGTAGAATGTGTCCCCTGCTCTGATCTGCTCGCCATCAAAGACATGAGCCTGTTTGCTCTCCCAAACACGAGAGGCACCTGGCTCTTTGCCCACAGCCTTCCCCCACTCTGATGTGGGGAGTGAGAGAAAGAGAGGGAGTGTGTGTGTGTTTAGTTTAACTCCAGAAACGACTGATGTCAAAATCGGCTTACACTCATTTGAGATGTTTCTTCTCCGTATTCTCAACACTTTTGAGGTGGTTTGTGTTTAGAAAGCTCCTTTTCCCTCCAACAGTTTTCTCATTTGAACTTGTACACTCTGCTGAGATAGAAAGTAGCATATAAGTGGTCTTAGCTTCGTTTATGGACTCATGAAACAACTATATCTTTAGCCTATGCAGTAATGGTGAGAGTAAAGTAAGTATTTCTAACAACACATTTCATGATCTGTAACATCTGTGTGAATGGTGAGGTTGTTTTTGTTATTCCATACTTATGAGGATCAAACGTGCAAGAATAAAGAGTAAAGTAGGGGGAGTTTGTCAGCTGTCCTGTTTCATTTCTGGTGAATGGCAGTCGCAATACATCAAAAGCTTAGATGAGCATGCCTCTCCAACGGTTGAATAGTTAGTACAACAGAAACAATTGTCTTTTTTGATAAAAAAAAAATAAAAAAGCTATGTGTACATAAATACTTAAGGAGAGAAGTCAACTACAACTCCAGAGAAACATGTCATTAAGAAACATCCGATCACTAAGCTTATAATTCCGCACTACTTACAAAGAGCGGGAAATAAAGAATGTAACGGCTAATACATCCAGCTAAATCAGTTCACTTTTAGATTCTGGGTCAATGATAGATGAATTCAGCAATCAGCGACACAGTGTTTTGATCCCTTTTTGCAACAGTTAAAGTTACTCTGGAGTTTTTGTCCTCTAGCACAAATGGAGCAGTTTTTTACCTGCACATGCATACTGGTAATGTAATACACAGTCCACATATCTACAGGTGTTGGTTTTGCGCCAACAAATGCAGCAATGCGCCAGCAAAAGAAGGAAAGTTTTGGGTTACAGTTTAGGGAAAGGGTGTGCTGATGTGATCAACATACTGACATGTGTTCATGTGTGTGGTACTAGTGAGGCTGCATCAGCGGTAAAACCGAATTGCTAGATTTATTGCTTAAGCTCTTAACTACGTTCATGACATGGATTTCAAAACCCACAAAAATGGGTACAGTGCTGAAAAATCTGGTTTAGTGAGTCTGGACCTAAAGCCAACTTCTTGTGGGTCCCCACATACTGAATCCATTCTTTAGGTAGGTTCCAAATCCACT
This sequence comes from Sander lucioperca, assembly GCF_008315115.2. Classification (NCBI taxonomy): domain Eukaryota; kingdom Metazoa; phylum Chordata; class Actinopteri; order Perciformes; family Percidae; genus Sander; species Sander lucioperca. The sequence continues at coordinate 22,870,244 of NC_050183.1, forward strand.
TAACTTTGGCGCTTGTATAACAGTCTTACTTTGATCCCTGCCCTGCTGGCAAGCAGAGCCAATTCCAGTCTTTACTCCAGTGCAGTTTACCACTAGTTAATAAAAACAACAACAAAGATTTTGTTGGCCATTGACTCTCAGTTATTTCTCAATGCTATTATGATTGAATCTTATGTCAATGCTTTAAAACCTACACTTTAGAGGACAATGGGAAATAAATGACCATAAAGTAAACACAACCCAGTCCCTGCTTTTATTCTGCAGCTAAACGACAGACGAGTCAACCAAAATCATTGCAAGACATTAACTAGCCCGATTGCTAACCTTTATGGTAATTGAATGATGGTACAATCCCATGACAGTTTAATCATATAATCTGGTGAACATCAGCAGGGTTAAAGGGTGAGGCATGATATAGATAAGTTGTACTATAGACAAGATTACTGAAACTATAGACATGTCTGTAAAAGGTAATGGACTCTACAAGGATTAGTCTGAATGTTCAAACTTTGAGTGTATTGCTAACCAAGAGGGATTTCTGCCATGTTTTTGTGTTTGATTTTTACCCTAACTAATCTATATAGGTGCATTTTTTTTCACGCTGTTGCTTTGTGGCTTGCAACACTCGCTGTAAAGACAAAACCATAATTGTGCTTATAAAAGAAAAAGAGTATTTACTGTAGAAATTACAGTTGTAAACTCCCCGATTATTACCAACAAAAACATGCTTTTATATTCACATTTATTTCAACAGAAGAAGCATGCCTGATAGCTGCATACCATCAATTACTTTAGTTACAGCTGTCTGCTCTGTGGACTCTCATGGCCTCAGATGGACCAAGGGAAACAGCAGTCACAAGCCAACACACATACACACTAGCACCACAATGGAATAGGGGATTTCCACTGCCTCCACCCCGACACAAGGACCTTTCTGATCAGCGCTCAGAACTACAGTGTCTGTTCCACAGGGGCAGACAGGAAAACACACAGAAACGCATGTCCAATCCGCTCAGACAGTTTACTAATACATATACATAAACCAAAATGTCTCATGACTGTACTTAGACAGAAACATTCAAACTTGTACTTTCCAGCTGATGGACGCAGGGGTATGAGGATATGAGGCCAGCTCTTTCTCTAGATTCAATATTCAGTTTAGGCCTCACTGGCATGATAATATGCAGTATTTCCTACACAAAGTTAGCAATACCACCATTAACAAAAGATAAAACGGACAAAGTAGCACAACAAACATATTGTCGACCCTTACGCAAACTTGTTACAGAAAACCTTCAGCAATAACATACAAAAATGTGTGGATGTTCTCGTTGTATATGTACAGGAGTTAGAGGAGATAGGGGTGGACGAAAAAAAAACAGGGTCGATTATATACAGTACATATGTAATGAAATCCTAAACAAGAACACAAAATATGACCTCAACATGAATTGAAAAGAGCTGTAGCAGTATTGTATGTGTTCCTGTTATTGTGTCTATCTATCCACGATTCATTGTGTTTTCTTTGTATCTCTCAAGATAGCAGGTTTTGGAGTGATGCATTTTAATTTTTAATCCCAATAGTAATGATATATTTGGTATGATGTGATTAACTGCAAAATATTTTAAAATCCTGCACAATTTGTTTAATTTGAGGCAATATGTTTCTGTTTTATTCAATATATTTTCCCTATATACTTAAATTCCCTAATTTTAATGGTGTTTCTAAATGTCTCTGTCGATTCGTTGATGCAGGACTTTATGGGAGATGATTTTTTTTTTGTGCAGCAGGTGCTCACACACATCTCGTATACAGCGCATGGCAATAAGATTATTTAAGGACAAGTGTGCCCAGAGGACGTCAGACCAGAAGACTTAAAGCAGTGTGTGTTTGTGTTGTGTGTGAGACAGCTGCATCTGTCATCCTCTCGTGGGGATAGAGTCAGTTTCCTGCTTGTGATGTGATGCTTGCTGCAGCAGAGCAGGAGGGCTGCAGCGCATTATCAGCAACCATAAGCTGTATGGCATTGTGGAGGTGAAATCATCAGTGTTGATTACCTACAGGCACCAACACACTTATTAAAACACACAGGATAAGAGGCCAGGGGCCTCTTTTATCATTTCATACTAATTTCTGCTTTTAATATATTGAGTAAGCATTCATGATTAGATGTAAAGATGTTGTGAAGGGCTAGGTGCCACATTTCCTGTGAACCAGTGTAAACAGACCACAAACACTTAAAAGAGAAAACAAACTTTGACGTAGACCAATTGGCAGCAGTACCAGGTTCCTGAATGAGAGAGACGGGTGGGGGGGGGGGGGGGGCATTCTTTTGTGACATATTTTGCTTTACAAGAAGCAGAGAACAGGTTCATCTGAAACCTTTCGAGGGGTTACACAACACTTCCTATGAAAGATCAGAGACGGTATGGTGAGGCAGTGCTGCTCCTCCACTTCTTACAAGGCGAATTATGACTTCACATGCACAGCATTGCAAAATCAATCCCTGACAAGTATTGTGAAAAGAGGGAAGAAGGGTGGTGGTGAAGTTTGTGGTTTTAGGAGCATAGTATGTGGCCCTGATTGTTGATAGAAACATTTCTGTAAACCGGCTTTCTGAGAAGTAACAAAATGACATCATGACTTTGTGTTTCATTAAAGCTTATTTATCTGATTTAAAGTGAGGAGGAATACCAAAATGTCTCAATAGATGGTATCAGGATTTGGTTGCCCTCTGGTTGTGAATAACATGTATAAACAGAAGGGAGAGACATAATGACGTGACGTTCTGTTGCAATGGAGGATTTGTATATGCTTCACCACTGAATTTGCAGCTTCAATCGAGCCATAACTGGTAAGGGCATCTCTCCGGAATGCAGTGTCGGTAAAACAAACTGGTGCCTTTTTCATGTGGTGACCCTCCAGAAGCAGCACTGTGACACATTTTGGACGCTGACTCACAGATTAAGAATTCTGATGTGTTGTAACGTGGTGATTAGGCTAAAGCAGAACTGATCAAGTTGTTATAGTTACAAGTTTGTATGTTTGCTGTCCGTCCCTAATACAAAGAGACAGCTTTCATGTTTTCTGCTGCAGCCACTTGGATTCTGAAGAAGGAAAATAAATTGAGGAAGCTGATAATTAGCCAAACTTAAGATTTCACTGTATATTCTACAGTAAATATAACGTCATTATATATTCATCTGTTCTTGGCTCATATCAACCTTTTCAGTATTGCTGTGTGTTTTACTATTATTTTGTCTATTTGACCACGTTTGTATTGTTGTCCATCCATCCATCTTCGTCCGCTTATCCGGTCTCGGGTCGCGGGGGTAGCAGCTCCAGCAGGGGACCCCAAACTTCCCTTTCCCGAGCCACATTAACCAGCTCCGACTGGGGGATCCCGAGGCGTTCCCAGGCCAGGTTGGAGATATAATCCCTCCACCTAGTCCTGGGTCTTCCCTGAGGCCTCCTCCCAGCTGGACGTGCCTGGAACACCTCCCTAGGGAGGCGCCCAGGGGGCATCCTTACCAGATGCCCGAACCACCTCAACTGGCTCCTTTCGACGCAAAGGAGCAGCGGCTCTACTCCGAGCTCCTCACGGATGACTGAGCTTCTCACCCTATCTCTAAGGGAGACACCAGCCACCCTCCTGACGAAACCCATTTCGGCCGCTTGTACCCTGGATCTCGTTCTTTCGGTCATGACCCAACCTTCATGACCATAGGTGAGGGTAGGAACGAAAACTGACCGGTAGATCAAGAGCTTTGCCTTCTGGCTCAGCTCTCTTTTTGTCACAACGGTGCGATAAATTGAATGTAATACCGCACCCGCTGCGCCGATTCTCCGACCAATCTCCCGCTCCATTGTTCCCTCACTCGCGAACAAGACTCCAAGGTACTTGAACTCCTTCACTTGGGGTAAGGACTCATTCCCTACCTGGAGAAGGCACTCCATCGGTTTCCTGCTGAGAACCATGGCCTCCGATTTAGAGGTGCTGATCCTCATCCCAGCCGCTTCACACTCGGCTGCGAACCGATCCAGTGAGTGCTGAAGGTCACAGACCGATGATGCCATCAGGACCACATCATCTCCAAAGAGCAGCGATGAGATCCCCAGCCCACCGAACTGCAACCCCTCTCCACCCCGACTACGCCTCGATATCCTGTCCATAAATACTACAAACAGGATTGGTGACAAAGCGCAGCCCTGGCGGAGGCCAACTCTCACCTGAAACGAGTCCGACTTACTGCCGAGAACCCGGACACAGCTCTCGCTTTGGTTGTACAGAGATTGGATGGCCCTGAGAAGGGACCCCCTCACCCCATACTCCCGCAGCACCTCCCACAGTATCTCCCGGGGGACCCGGTCATAGGCCTTCTCCAGATCCACAAAGCACATGTAGACCGGTTGGGCATACTCCCAGGCTCCCTCCAGGATCCTTGCGAGAGTAAAGATCTGGTCCGTTGTTCCACGACCAGGACGGAATCCGCATTGTTCCTCTTCAACCTGAGGTTCGACTATTGACCGAACCCTCCTTTCCAGCACCTTGGAGAAGACTTTACCAGGGAGGCTGAGAAGTGTGATACCCCTATAATTGGCACACACCCTCTGGTCCCCCTTTTTGAAAAGGGGAACCACCACCCCGGTCTGCCACTCCTTAGGCACCGTCCCAGACTTCCACGCAATGTTGAAGAGGCGTGTCAACCAAGACAACCCCTCCACACCCAGAGCTTTAAGCATTTCTGGACGGATCTCATCAATCCCTGGGGCTTTGCCACTGTGGAGTTGTTTAACTACCTCAGCAACTTCCACCCGGGAAATTGACGACAATCCCCCATCATCCTCCAGCTCTGCCTCTACCATAGAGGGCGTATTAGTCGGATTTAGGAGTTCCTCAAAGTGCTCCTTCCACCGCCCTATTACCTCCTCAGTTGAGGTCAACAGCGTCCCATCCTTACTGTACACAGCTTGGATGGTTCCCCGCTTCCCCCTCCTGAGGTGGCGAACGGTTTTCCAGAAGCACCTTGGTGCCGACCGAAAGTCTTTCTCCATGTCTTCTCCGAACTTCTCCCACACCCGCTGCTTTGCCTCTTTCACGGCAGAGGCTGCAGCCCTTCGGGCCCTTCGGTACCTTGGCACTGCCTCCGGAGTCCTCTGGGATAACATATCCCGGAAAGACTCCTTCTTCAGTCGGACGGCTTCCCTAACTACCGGTGTCCACCACGGTGTTCGTGGGTTACCGCCCCTTGAGGCACCTAAGACCCTAAGACCACAGCTCCTCGCCACAGCTTCAGCAATGGAAACTTTGAACATTGTCCACTCGGGTTCAATGCCCCCAGCCTCCACAGGGATGCACGAAAAGCTCCACCGGAGGTGTGAGTTGAAAGTCTGTCGGACAGGGGCCTCCTCCAGATGTTCCCAATTTACCCGCACTACCCGTTTGGGCTTACCAGGTCTGTCCAGAATCTTCCCCCACCCCCTGACCCAACTCACCACCAGATGGTGATCGGTTGACAGCTCTGCCCCTCTCTTCACCCGAGTGTCCAAAACATACGGCCTCAGATCAGATGAAACGATTATAAAATCGATCATTGACCTTTGGCCTAGGGTGCTCTGGTACCAAGTACACTTATGAGCATCCCTATGTTCGAACATGGTGTTCGTTATAGACAATCCATGACTAGCACAGAAGTCCAACAACAAACAACCACTCTGGTTTAGATCAGGGAGGCCGTTCCTCCCAATCACGCCTCTCCATGTGTCTCCATCATTGCCCATGTGCGCGTTGAAGTCCCCCAGCAGAACTATGGAGTCCCCCACTGGAGCCCCATATAGGACTCCACTCAAGGTCTCCAAGAAGGCCGAATACTCCGAACTCTTGTTTGGTGCATATGCACAAACAACAGTCAGAGTTTTCCCCCCCACAATCCGCAGGCGTAGGGAGGCGACCCTCTCGTCCACCGGGGTAACTCCAACGTAGCGGCGCTCAGCCGGGGGCTTGTGAGTATCCCCACACCCGCCCGGCGCCTCACACCCTGGGCAACTCCGGAGAAGAAAAGAGTCCAACCCCTATCCAGGAGTATGGTTCCAGAACCGAGACTGTGCGTAGAGGTAAGCCCCACCAGATCTAACCGGTAGCGCTCCACCTCCCGCACCAGTTCTGGCTCCTTCCCCCACAGAGAGGTGACATTCCACGTCCCCAGAGCCAGCGTCTGCTGCCCGGGTCTGGTCCGTCGAGGCCCCTGACCTTCACTGCCACCCATGTGGCAGTGCACCCGACCCCAGCGGTTCCTCCCACAGGTGGTGGGCCCATGGGATGGAGAGATGGATGCCACGTAGCTTTTTCGGACTGTGCCCGGCCGGGCTCTGTGGCAAACCCGGCCACCAGACGCTCGCTGACGAGCCCTCCATCTGGGCCTGGCTCCAGACGGGGGCCCCGGGCTTCCTCCGGGCAGGGTCACTCCATCTCTTCCTCGGTCACTCATAGGGTTTTTGAACCATTCTTTGTCTGGCCCCTCACCTGAGACCACTTTGCCTTGGGAGACCCTACCAGGAGCACAAAGCTCCAGACAACACAGCCCTCAGGTTCATAGGGACACACAAACCTCTCCACCACGATAAGGTGATGGTTCCAGGATGTATTGTTGTGTCTAACTTATTATGATGTCGCCTTGGTCTGGTCTCCCTTGGAGGTCACCATCCTCAAAAGAAGGTTATCTGCATTTAAAATACATTTTGGAAAATATATATTTTTTTGCTTTCTTGCCAAATGTTCAATTAGATGATCGACACCAATCTCATTTCTGTGCATCAAGTATGGACCTAAAACCGGGAGTTGATTAGCTCAGCTTAGCATAATGACTGGAAATGGAAAACAGCTAACCTGGCCCAGTTTAAAGTAAAAAAAAAAAAACAAAAAAAAAAAAACATGCCTAGCAGCACCTACAAATTGTATTGTTTAATCCATACACAACATAAAATGTAAAAACAACAATTTAATATTTTAAAAGAACTTGTGGTGTCGATCTTCATCTAACTCAACAAGAAAGTGAATAAACGGATTTCACAAAATGTTAAAATATTCCTTTGAATTAAGGTTAAATAAATAAAAAAATTAAACCTGAAAACAGAGATGAGTTGAAATCATCATGAAAAATGTAACTTTGTTTTTGCTCGGCTGTGCGGTGCTGTGCAGGTGAGCTTGTGGTCTTGGTGTTGTTAAACTTGTTGTTTCTGGTGTAGCAACAGGGGGCACACTCTTGTGACTTCTAGTCTGATTTGTGGCTCTTCTGCTTGTATTTAAACTGCAATAAAGTCAGTTCTGACAAAACCTGTTACAAAATAGTGCTTTAACAGGGTCACATGTAACAGCTATGTGTGTGCTTCGTATGGTTCTTGCTGGCTCTTTCTCCCCCCCACTCTCCGTGGACACAGTGTTCCCTGACCTTTCCATAACATATATGTACACATTCCTGTCTGATTTTCTATAGAACTCAGTGGGAAAGCCATAAATCTCAGTAGCATGCATCAACTCCCAAAGGGTGAACAGTCACATTTGATCCCTTGCAGAATCCTTGGAATACCACAAAAAGTATCTGCTGTGTTAATCAAATTGTCTAAAGTTTTCAAGTTGTGAGGATTTTATTTTATTTAGTACAAAAGTTCATGAGGATATAAGCCCACAATATTATTAATAAGACACAAGTTTAGCTGATTTTACAGTGCTACAAATGTCTGTCACAGCTTCCTGAAGCCAAAGGTGAGGACTTAACATGTTCAGCTTTGCAGGACCAACAGTCCAAAAAAACCAAATACTTTCAGTTTAAAATGATATAAAACACAGGAAAGCAGAAAATGCTAACAATTAGATACAAAAGTAGAAACAGTTTATTATAGGCATTTATTATAGGCATTTTTTTAAATTAATTTGCAAAGTAATTTACTGCATTTCTTGTTACTGAGACCGAGAATGAATTTGACTCCTGTGTAATATTTCATGGAAAACCATTTGATCATATGCATTTGACGAACAACTTACTGTAATTCGTCATCCGCAAAGATGCATTCAGTTAGTGAGGAGAAATATTAATATTTCAGTACCCAACATTGATCCAGTCCAAATGGGGCTTCAGTCCCAACTGAGCTTCACAGAGGCCTATTGTGTCTAATCTGCTTATTTAGTTTGAAATAGCTAGATAACCATATCCCTTTTTCTCCACCAAGTCATGCATTGCACAGACGGTGAGCACTTGCACACATACTCATGATTCACACATGTACACTTTATTCACATACAGAGAGATACAGAGTGATTTATGCATGTGGGAGGTGAATGTGAGGAGCATAGTGTGCGGACTGACCTGAGCTCAGACATCTCAAAGTCTAAAGGATCACCGAGGCACCAAGCGTCTGCCTCAGATACAGTATTCACTGCTATCTGAACAGTTGTCATGTTCTGGTGTAAAAATATTAATTGTTTTGTTTCTAAATCTCTCTCACTCTCTCTGATAAAATGTTGACAGACGTCAATGAGGCGGTTTGTCTGTCCTATCAGCAGCTCTGTGGACCGGTGAGTTTAACACTGTCCTGTCCTTGAGCTGCACTCACCCTCACTCTCTCCATCTGTTTTGACTCACAGTCACATAAACTCTCACATCTTTTTTTCCTCCCTTCGCTCCTTCTCACCACAGTGTTTCGCTCTCTTCAGCTTCTATACACACAAACACACAGCAACAGAGCAGGCTTTGTCTGTGTTACCTGAGTTGAACTCCCACATTGGGAACAACAGTACTGACTGGCCTGAATGGGTCTCATTGTCATGCTGACTGGCATTTGCCCCTCGGGTTGATTAGCATGGATCAGAGGAGCCACAAACCCAGTTAGCCAAACTCCTGTTGCTGTTGTTGATGCTTTTTTTCTTTGGGTTCCATAGTAGCGTCTAGAGTTTCGATTACAGAGGTTTAGTGTTGGTGCAGGGGTGGATCCGATGTCAGGGGTGAGGACAGATTTCTAAAATCATCAGGAAAACTTTTGCCTAATCAGAACAGGCCATCATGCAGCTGCTGCTGCTGCTGCTGGACCCAACTCAGCTTCTTAGTCAGAGGAAAAAGTTTGATCACGAACAGAGTCAAACTCAATTTTAATAAAAAATGTAGTAATTTCTCTGACTTTGATTGCTTTTCTGACTTTGCTGCATATCCATGTTAGACATTTAGCCAAAGCTCCCTGAACAGAGAGACCTGAAGGGTCAATTCACCTAAATTACAAAAAAATAAAAAAACATTTTCTAACGTACATAGTGGAGAGTAGAGCCAAGCCAGCCCGGTCCAGGTCAGGACGAAGCAGGCTTGATGAGCGGAGCGAGGAAAGTCACCAGAGGGGTTCTATGATGAAGGGGTTTGCGTGCAACGCAGGATCAGTGTCTCCAATAACATATGAAGACCAGCTGAGACAAACCTGAAATGACCTCGACATAGCATGCCTCCTCATGATGGGTAAGCTTGGTGTGTCAGTGTATCTGTGTACATGTGCGCGTGTGTGTGTGTGTGTGTGTGTGTGTGTGTGTGTATCCCCGACAACATAATAAAATCTAATTGAGCCAATAAAGACTATTGGCACTAGTGAGCAGGCAAAACAATATTGATTGTGTTTGTCCATATTGGCAAAATGAAACTTTCTGATTGAATCAAGATTAAATACAAGATCCCCCCACGTAACATCTAAATAGGCATGTGGCCTAACATTGGTTTCATAAAAAACAAAGATATCTGGATCCTGCCTCTGCCAAAAACCAGCCACGGTACCGCAGAGTACTGATTACCAAACCATTGTTTGCCTGTTTTGTGTTTTTGTTGATAATAACCAGGAAGATATTAATTGAAGTGTGGGTATTTTGTTGCTGAATTCATCTCGAAAAGGCGACTTTCTGTCCTGTTCAACAAAGAGGGTGCGGAAATGGTGGTGTTTTTTGGCAGGGGAGGGAAGGGGGTCCAAATGCTTCCCAACTAATCAAACAAAAGAGCCAGTCTGTGAAGCAGAGAGCGTTTGAATCCATCTGCGCTGAGCTGAACAGGCCTGCTGGCAAAGGAATACTTCAGGGGAAGGGCAGCCGTCTACTTTATGACTGTGCTGACGTCAATGGCATAATTCAAATACTTGCAGAGTGCATGCTTCCAGCTTTCTGAACTTGCACTCTCTCTCTGTGGCAGGCCACAGCTAAAACCCGACATGGAATTCGACTCCAGTAAAACAAAATAACAAAACAACAACTGGAATGGAGTCACGTCAGGCTGAAATAGCACAACGCCACATGGTATTCATTTGCTAGCCCTTCAGTCGACACAAAGGCGAGTGACAGTTTGACACGTCTTTGGAAATTTGTTGTATATTTGCTAACAGAGACTGAAATATTACTGTGGTGCAGACCTTTGAAACTTTAACTGATTAAAGGGAGAAGAGGTCCTATTAGCAGGAAGTGTATATGTGTTCATAGTTTTAAAAGTGAAATGGGAAGAAGAAAACCAAAATGAAATAAATGAAACCCCTTACTATGAAGAGCTATTCTCTTTTACTGAAAACTGGAAGTGACACTGGTTTTGTGTAAAGTGACGTGTGTTGGTGGCATTATAGTGGGGAAGCTTTTCAGTGTCTTGCCTATGAACACACAGAAACACATACAGCATTTAGAGCTGGCACATCAGTCAATTAACCCTTGTGTTGTCTTCCCGTTGTTTAAAATAAAAAATAAAAAATTCAACGTTACTTTTTTCCGACGTTTATACGTTTTTTAGTATTGTTGGAAACCGTCCACGTTATTTTCTTTGACAATTTGGTTGAAAGAAACCCAAATTTGTGATATAGAAACTTTTTGAAAACGGGTCAAATTAGACCCGAGGACAACAGGAGGGTGAAAAAGTTATGAATCAACAACTACTTATCTGTGGGTTTTGGACTGTTGGTTGGACAACACAATTCAATTGAAGGTGTCACCCAGGGCTTTAGGAAATTGTTATGAGAACCCTTTTTTGACATTTTGTAGACCAAGTAGAGAAAATAAGCAATATGGTTGCAACCACACATATAAATAAAGCCAAATGTAGATCCTTTTGTAAGTGACATCAAATTTCCTAAAAACACAGGGTTGAGATCAACTTATTAGCAAAACAAACTTAACTTAAAAAATTAAATTACCTATACGTAATAAGAAGATAATAACACTAAAAATATTTTATGGATATTTTGCATGTCTGAAGATAAAACAACACACAAACGACACATCATCTGGCATCTGGTAAGGATGCCCCCTGGGCGCCTCCCTAGGGAGGTGTTCCAGGCACGTCCAGCTGGGAGGAGGCCTCGGGGAAGACCCAGGACTAGGTGGAGGGATTATATCTCCAACCTGGCCTGGGAACGCCTCGGGATCCCCCAGTCGGAGCTGGTTAATGTGGCTCGGGAAAGGGAAGTTTGGGGTCCCCTGCTGGAGCTGCTACCCCCGCGACCCGAGACCGGATAAGTGGACGAAGATGGATGGATGGATGGACAAACGACACAGCATAGCTACTGTTAGTAGCATGCAGCTAAGGGTAATGTTAGCTTACCAGTAGCCTGGCTACTGGTTGCACTTTTTGCAACCACTCAAGTGGGTCTTTTCCCACAACTCAGCTCTGGATCTCCCTTGGCTGGGTGCCAGCAGGTACAGAGAGCTTTGAGAAAGGTAAATCTTTGGTACTGCAGCTTCTTTATGAAACATGTGTAAAGTGAGGGGCCAGGCCTGCCGTTTCTGGCCACTTTTCAACACCGGGATTACTTTCAAATAAACCACGAACACACCACTACCACAACAGAAGCTTATGTCTGACTTTAAAAACTCTTTGAAGATAGAGAGACACAAAGAGACAATCAGTTTTTGGAAAAATATATTCCTTCTTGTTGTGCAGTGAGACCCCAATAGATTAGATGCTAGTGCCAGCTATTCTAAACAGATGTCAGGCACTCTGTATGGAAGCCTCCAACCCTCTTTAACCCTTAGGGCACCTGCCTGACACTCGAGAGTTTGAGGGCATTGGAGCGGTTAAATGTAACCTAATGCTGGCACCTTGCTATATCTTATTTGAGACAACACGGCTGTCGACACACACACACACACACACACACACACAAACACACAAACATACATATATACACACACACACACACACACACACACACACACACACACACACACACAAAACAACCCTGTTTGTAGCGACATGCATAACATAATATAATAATTAAGGCAGGTCATCAGCTGCCTGATGACCTGAGATCCATCACAACTGTGTCCAAATTTAAAAGCAAACTCAAACACCTTTTTATTTTCTCAGGCATTTGTTTAATTACTGTGTGTGTGTGTGTGTGTGTGTGTGTGCGTGCGTGCGTGCGTGCGTGTGTGTGTTTGGTGTATGAATTTGTATGTTTTGTTTGTTTTTGTTGATAGTCTTGTTTTGTATTTTATTTCTATTCATGCTTTGTTTTAATGTGTATGCTGTTTTTAATGTAAAGCACTTTGGGCTTACTTGTAATGAAAGGTGCTATACAAATAAAATGGACATTGACAAATTGGTTCTAACATTGTACTCACCAAAGTAATTTGTAAGATCTAGGAATTTGGCCGCATCGCTCTAAAAAAAGTCCAAGACAACAAGGTGACAAACATAAGCGGTCAGACATGTTGTAACTAGCCAACAGTTTAGATCATCTAAACTGTCTAAACTTTATTTTGAAGTAAAATCAAAAGTGAGTGCAGTCCTAATGCAGGGGGTATTTAAAGCCTATATGACCCTCTGACTGTGTTCCTTGTTCCGATGTCACGCATTCCCAGACCTCAATAAATGTACAACAATTACAAAACAATTACAAATCGTAAGATAGTTTCTCTTATTCTAAACTGCATGAATATTACTAACTCTTACGCAGATATTGAGGAAAAAAACATGGCAATTGAGTTTAATATTTAGTTTGGCCCCTTTAAATTGTTATTTTGTAGGGCTATACCCAATGTCATTTTTTTTAAACTTTCACAGCTTCTATTGAGGTTTTCGAATGAAGTTTTGAATGTCTGTCGTCATATTTTATGAAAGAAATTCCTCAAAATCAACAAACAAAATCCTCAATTTGAATAAAGTGATTCTTCAGATTAAATAGTTTATTAAATCAATTTATATAACATAGTTTTGTCAACATAAATAATGTCCGCTAATCCAAAAATGCATAAAAATAATGATGAAATATTAACTGTGCCCTCAGGCTTATATCAACGTTATGCAAAGACAGAAACAACACTCTGGAGTTATTGGAAATGTTTGTATCACACGAGTCAGAAACAATCATAGGCAGCCAACACTGGAATCTATTCTACAAATAGTATAATACTAATAACATTACTGTAGCCTAATCTTTATCTGAAACTGTTTATAAATACTGTTTTAAACAGAATGAATAAACATTCTGTGCAGCATTCATATGTTCATTGAGAATTTGAATGTCAACATTATGAATGAAACTAGAAACTATTTGGTACAGCCCTATTATTTTTCAATTAATGTTACAGCTTGTAATGCTACAGTAACTTCATGTTTACTTGTTTTTGATGGGATCATAGAAAAGATGTTTCCGAGCAACCAATTTACCATTTACTTTCTTTCCTTTTTTTCATTCATGAAAGTTTCATTCTGTTATTATTGGTGCTACTGTAAAATGAAACTAGCTAGTTGTATAACTTAAAAAGAACATAACACAATGAGTGATGGATTTACAAATAGCAGGTGCAACCCAATCCAGGTGTCAAGCTTATGTAACATCAGGGTAAGGACAGCATACATGCACAAGGAGAGACAAGAACATATGTGTCATGTTTAAACACAAGGCCTATCTTATTTACTTTGTCATCTGATGTAACAATACAACTGCCAACTGAGGTACCAAGAAACAACTTCGGCAAACATAACACTCATTTTCACAGTCTTAAACTTTGGTCCTGTACATTCTGTACCATCATCTGTTTGACATCAAATAATCTTATGCAACTATCAAAATCAATAATAGCAATGCAAGCAAAGCCAAAAAACACCAATGAGAGCAAGAATAACAGATATGTCCAAAGGACAGAGAAAGCACAGGAGGGGCGTTTACATATGTGTGTCTTCACAACGTGGTAATGAGATAAGATCTTATGCAACAAATTTCCAGTGTACAAATAGGCCTACACATCCCTCCCTCCCTATACCTTTCTCTCTCTCTCTCTCTCTCTCTCTCTCTCGCTCTCTCTCTCTCTCTCTCTCTCTCTCTCGCTCTCTCTCTCTCTCTCCCTCTCTCTCTCTCTCTCTCTCTCTCTCTCGCTCTCTCCCCCCCCCCCTCTCTCCTGATCTATCTCTCTCTCTGAGGGTCTGAGCAGCTGCCAACTCATCAATCACCAACTACAAAGAAAAGACAAAGAACCAATTTCCTGGAAAGGAGCAAAGGACAGATAAGTGCATCATTTTTTAAGAAATTATGTAACCCTTAAATAAGGGCTAAAAAAACAAAAACGAACAATGAATGTAAAAAAAATAGTTTTTTTCTGTTTTGGGAGGGGTGCCTTTCCTCTTTGTTTGCCAACGTACACCCTCCACCAAACAGATGAAGCTCTGTTAAGATGCTGGGCACGATCGCCTTTGGAATTTTCTTCCCTCTCTACTTACAGTATTGACATTGAAGAAGTTGAACAGAGTACTTCCTTTAGAGCTGAAACAATTAGTCAATGAATCCATTTGACTTATTTGTACTTATAATAATAAAAATGTAATTGTAATATTTATATTCTATAGTTATGTTTATGACTATTGCAGTACTTTGCTTTATTGTTTATTTCCTTTCAAGAGGTTTATTGTATGCACCAAATACAGCAAGGCAAATTTCTTGCAAGTAAAAAACGTACTTTGGCAATAAATCTTATTCTGATTCCCTGATCCTGATAAGTGTATCAACAGAAAATGAATCGTCAACTATGTTTAAGTAAAAATGCCAAAAAAAAACAATGTTTGCGGATTCTTCGGTGTGAGCATTTGCTGGTTTTCACAGTTTTACATGATTGTAAACTAAATATCCCTTTGAAGAATTTGTTAATTTCATTGTGTAAGACAACTTTAGAGATCCTAGTTGGCTTTTTATTTTATTTTTTAACTTTGGACAGAACCAAGCTACAGTAGCTGATATTGAGGTGAGTTTACACTGTTATGCATTCACAGGCAAACGCTTACTGTAACCTGTATGATACAGAAGCTCCGGGAGAAGATATTATTAATCACGTCACCTTGTCTCCAAGAGTCAGATCATATAAACAACGGTTAGATCTGAAAGCAGAGCGGTAGAGCAGGCGGTTTGGAGAAGGGCCGTGATATTCCTCACCTCCTCTCTGAGAGCAAACATACAGCTACCCAAATCTGTCACACACACACACACGCACACACACACACACACACACACACACACACACACACACACACACATACTGATGGCAGGCTCTCACTTACATACAGTACATACACAGGTAGACTCACAACTTCACCTGATGATGCAAGGTGGGCAAACAAGGATTCAATGTAAACACACACACACACACACACATACACACACACACACACACACACACTTACTTATGGTTGTGAACACACAGTGGGACGTGCATTTGTCAAAGTAGCCACGGTTGTATACACATTACATTTCGAAGTAGCGAGTCAGTGTTATTGGCAGAGTGTAGTCAAAGTAGAGAGAGAGAGAGAGAGAGAGAGAGAGAGAGAGAGAGAGAGAGAGAGAGAGAGAGAGAGAGAGAGAGAGAGAGAGAGAGAGAGAGAACACTTTGATGGCTTCTGTGGTTTAATACTGGGCCGTGGTTCCCGCTATTCTTCTGAACTCTGGACATGTTTCCAGAGAATTTCTCTTGTGTGTGACACATAGTGGAGATGATGATGATAATAATTGGACAGCCAGTGTCACTGCTCGGAAAGATAACGAAAGGTGGAAATGAAGGGAAAGTAGCCAACTCTCTTGTCATGTCTTTTTCTTTCTCAGGCACAGTCCACCGCATGTACATTTTACTGGTCAAGAAATCAGTGAGAAACAACAAGTTCTCCAAACTAAATGACAAAATAGGTCATTGTCTGTGTCTTCCAAAACCACTACAAATGAATTATAATGGATTAAAATGATTCATTTATAGAATACATCATTTTCTGATCAGCCACTGCAATAGTAAAGGTTTGATTAGGCTTAGGTAAAAGTACTTGGTTAAAGTTGGTGAAAGATCATGTTTTAGGGTAAAAAAGCTACTTGGTTATGGTTAGGATAAGAAATGATCATTGTTATGGTTAAAAGAAACCAGCGTTGATTGTTGGTAGGAAACAGGATGCCAACAGTGGTCTCTCTCGTGTCTAAGTCCCAGGCTTTACCCACCCAAGCTCCTCTCTTTTGTGACGTTATAAGAAAATCACGCTAGAGTACTTCTGCCTTTGCTTCTGAAAAAATTTTCACATGTAAACAATAAATCAAGAGTCAATTCTTTCATGCTGCAGCTCTGGCCTTCCAAAAATAAGGATAAAGTTAAAAGAGGGTTTGGGGATAAATTAAAGTGGTTGGATTATGATGACATACAAGTTTGTGTCAAAGATATTGAGCCATGATTGGCTGCAGGAAAATCATTTTCCAGAATTACTGATGCTAGATTTATGAAAGATGTCATGACATAAAACCTTCATTACAATTCAGTGTAATGGAATCTTAAGTTATTAAAAAAATCACACAATGTTTGTTAGTGGGCAGTATTGTCTGGGCGTGCACCACATCCCAGTTTAGCATTACAGTCTCATGCATTTATGTCCAGTGTTGTGCCTGAACGCGTTCATTGAACGATAGTTCATGAACTCATTCATATTTTGGGCAAAAGTGAACTGAACGTACTGAATTACTGCCTGATGAACGTTACTGTGAACTCGTTCATTCTGGTGTCTGTGAACGGCACGCTCTCTCAGTTTAACTTCGTTCAATAGGGTGCCAGATTTCTGTAGAGCCTTCCAGGTGAAAACCCGGCTAAAACACACCGTAAACAGGCCTTAATATGTAGCGGAAAAAACACCCAATCTGACAACACCAGCCACCAGTGTCGCACCACCGCATGCGTAATCAAAACAAAAAGCAGCATGGAGGCGACAGCAGCACGTAGGCGACGAAGCAGCAAGGAGGCATCGTATGATCATTTAAACGAGTTTTATGACAAGGTCAGTGAGGATGGGAAAAATCTTACATTTCTGTGCAAACTTTGCCCACCAGCTTTCAAAAAGAAAATCCACACTTCTGTCACATCCACAGCAAACCTGAAACAGCACACTGAACTGAAGCACCCGGCTAGCCTTTCAAGGTATGTGCAAGCAAATAAATCTGACGCATAGTTTCAGTGTTCAAACTGATAAAATAATTGCTGTCTGTGGTTCTATATGGGCTGTGGCAATAATTTAGAAAAATAATAGCTCGCAGCAACATGGAAAAAAGAACTATGAACTAGTTCATTTTTGGAACTGTGAACTTAGTTCAAAATGTTGAAGTATGAACTATGAACTGAACTAGTTCATTTTAAAATTTGTGAACTGAACTTTGAACTAGTTCATGTAGAAAGTGAACTTTCCCAACACTGTTCATGTCAAGGAAAGTGTCAAATCAAGCTGTTATAAATGAAGAGCAGTACAGGTGCTACATATTTTATCTTTTTTTTTTTTTTTAGCATCTGTTAAAATACTGCATTCCAAACATGGAATGGGACTTTTTATTAGAAATAAAACAGCAGCAGCATATCTTAGCTGAAGTTGTTGGCTGTTCTGTGATCAGTAGGAATAATGTGCAGTAAAGGCTGTGATTTAAACAGCACAGTGCAACAGTGCATAGAGGAGTTTTCTGATGACACAGCTATAAGTGGATCATTGTCCTGAGTCAAAACTCTAATCTGTGAAGGGGGAACACACAAAACACAAAGTGGGCATTTGAGAATAAACACACATTAGCAATGGTGTGAGAATAAGAGATGAGCACTCAATGGAGAGCTGAAGAGGATAATACATGACCTAAAGGTTAAGCACCTTTGAAACAACAGGGTTCTCACACATCCTTAAATATATAAAGTGTTCATTGTATAGAAACAGGCAAACTGACACCTACCATTTAATGAAATGATAACAAGCCCTACACTAACAATATGAATGTGTGGAGGAGGGACTTTAGGGTACTGAGCCATGAAAACTGGATACACATTTAGTTTAAACCAAAAACTGATAGAGGACAAGCTTTTTGTTTTGCTGCCTGAGATAGGGCATGGCCTTGGTGGAGGTCTGTGCTCTCCGAGTGCCCTTCTACTTAGTTATAAGGGCACATTTAACTAACTAGAAGGGCACTTCCTTGTATTAGTATCAGGCCATTTAGATATTTTTTGGTCTTTGCCCAGATTTTGAGATATCCATCTGAGGTGATAAGAATTTCATTAGTAGTGCTGACAACATTTTCATTAAAAAATGTCAACAGCAACCTTTCTTTCTACAAACAATGTCCAAGTTACTCTGAATAATCCACAGAGCCACTTCTTCAGAAGAAAGTAGTTCCACTGAAAACTGTTTATCCAGAATAATACAGATTATTCACAAAAAAACAGGCCACTGTTTCTCAAAAGACATGTGGCTGTTGGCAAAACAATCTCACCACCATTCAGCTGTTTTGGAGCTTGACTTTCATCAGCAGATAAAGTTTGCGAACTTGACATTTCATTTTCCTGAACATTTTAAGGATTTCTTATCCAAGGTGGCTTTAAAGTTGTCATTGGAAGTTCATTCTTAGGCAAAACAATCTCACTGCCACTCCATTAGTAGCTGTTCTTCACTGCTGTTGGATTTTTCAAATGTAATTTCTCAATGCTGTGTGCAATCAAAACACAGTTCACCTCCATTGTGTTGGGGTGCAGGCAAGGCTATGCCTATCTGCATGGCTAGAAACCTCAAGAGTATGCGTTTGGTATAGTTTGGTATGCGACGAAATACGTTTTTGTGATTTTGGTAAACTGGTCCTTTAAGGCTTATTATAGTACTACTGTCATCACTACACAATCAACAAAATTGTTTGATGCTGAATTAAAAAGTATAATATGTTGTGGTTATGAAACAGAACGTGACCCAAATCTTAAACGTCTAATTAATCCTGAACAGTAATAACACAAGCGCCAACACAGCAAATACATATGTTGCTAGTTTGCACCTTCAATCAGAGGTGGGAGAAATGAGCAATACAAAGCTTTGTTTGATCAGCTTGACAGCCTCATTATGCCATTAAGTCACCTTGTCACACACATGAGACACTAAACAGAAAAGAGACAATAGCAAGCAGCTTTGTGGCTCTGCCTGCTGAGAAAAGCATTAGTGTTACTGATGATACAGACACATACTGTACACACACACACACACACACACACACACACACACACACACACACAAATAGCATACATCGAAAACTGGCTCATGGGTACAATATACACATTCCGGTGTAGAGCAAACAGTGGAGGTCTGTCTTTTTCTCAGAGAGAGAGGCTGAAGGTAAACAGTCTTATCTGCAATTGCCAAAGACCAGACTCTTCTGTCTAGACTGATTTCACTGTTGATACACTGTACAAAAGCTGTTTTTATGTGACCAGCAGAACACCTTGCATAACACAAGCTACAGCTTCAGAGCTTGGAGCTTCAGGCTGTTTAAACTGTGGCTATGAAGTGTTTACATAGGTATAAAATGTGTGCACAAGGTCAACATCATGCACATTTTCTACTGTACTGTATGTGCTAATTTGTACAATACGTCTGACTGACAATAAGTCATAGGAGAGACACCTGACAGCCTAAGTACACTGCCTTCCCTGCTTTATCGTTCCACATAATTACACTGTTGATGTCTCATCTGAATGTTTATTATCTCATCTGAATGTTACTTATTCTCTAAACAATTAACTTATTTTTGAGTACACTCAATGTCTTGGACTATCTACACCTTTAACATGTTTCTTTAAGTATTGAAACTGAGAGGGGGGATGTAAACTATTCTCAACCAATTTTGATCATAAAAACAAGCCAATAACATGTAAAAATAATAATAATAGTTTTGTTATTTCAATAAGACACTGTACAATGATTGAACTGCAAAAAGGAAGAAAAAACTAAAAATGCGACATCAGTGGATTTCCCCTTAGGTCTAAAATTAAGTTAAAGAAATTTCACCAAAACAGCAGCTGTTGGGGGGGAGAGACTAAACGAAAAAAAACAAGCAGATAGATTCAAACAAGGTTCTATAGTACATACTGTGCACTGAAACCTTCCATTAACAAGACTAAGAGTCTATAGCCACATGAGCAGCTCTGTAAGGCTGTACTGAGCTAAATGCTAACATTAACATGCTAACATTCTAACGTAAACATGCGGCTGTTTAGCAGGTATATTATCATATATAATATAATATTGTTCACCATCTTACTTTAGTGTGTTAGCATTCTAATATTTGCTAATTAGCATTGAACACAAAGTACGGCTGAGACTGATGGGATAGGTATACGTAGGTATATGGTCATAAACCAAAGCTACAGAAAAGTCACAAAAGTTATTGCAATTCATCCTGAACATAAATGTGTCTACCAAATTAATGACAATCCATCCAAAGTTGTTGAGACATTTCACCAAAAATCACAAATGTCATTCTCATAATAATATAAAAGCTATGTGAGATATGGTTGGTTTCATTGCACACTGGCACTAAAATATTGTTTATGTAACATTAGCGTAAATCAGAGAAGCAGATCTCTATCAGAAATGGTAAAGCCAGGTTTAAGACCCAATGTATTAAACCAGCCGAGTTGGAGTTGAATGGAGTAATAACAGTGTTTTCATGCTGGGGTTTGTGACGCAGGTCAGGCCCTGTCTGCTCTTTGTCAGTCTGTCACGCCAAATGAACTCATTTGTCCTCTGAGAAAGATGGATGAACTGCTGCTAAAAAAAAAAAAAAGCATGCAGGGGGTTTCTAAACACCTGGGGGGAGTGTGCATGTCTACTTGCGTGTGTGTGTGTGTGTGTGTGTGTGTGTGTGTGTGTGTGTGTGTGTGTGTGTGCTTGTGTGTGTGAGGAAGTCACTGTTGTCACAGTGGCCTGTTTCCTCATTAGTGTCACAATCCTGCCCAGCGTGGACTTCCTTCCATGGACAGAAAGGTGTCAGCACGCGCACACACACACACACACACACACACACACACACACACACACACACACACACACACACACACACACACACACACACACACACACACACACACACACTTGATCCATACTCACACACTTCTTTTACATGCATTCACCAGTTCTGTTGTCATCTGAACACATCAACACACATACACACGTCCAGAGTCCACCTGCCAAGTTTGACGCATTTCTGGATTCAAATATGTCCTCTGGTAGAAGAAGTCCTCATCCTGCCTCTCATTCAAAACAGGGACACCTTGGGGTGTCAGCACTATACTAATGAAAATCCTCATATTAATCACATGAAATTGTTGAATTTTATTGTTATTACTGACATATGTTTCTATTATTTTGTCCAACCCATTTATATCAACAAGGGTAGGCAAAATAACAGAAACACATCTGTATAATGTAATATAATTCAACAGCATCACAAACTACATCCTCCAAAATAATCTTACAGTTCAATCAACACATGTAAAATATTTTCAACAAAAACCGAACATTATAACCTTCATGAGGGTAGGATGTATTGCAGGATTGCATTAGTTTTAATAATTGTACCTAATAATTCAAGGATAGGGTTCAAAGAAAATATTAATAACCCTAAAAAGGCTTTGCTTTTTTATAAAGTGAAATATAATATATGATTCAGCACTCCATGTGTGTACAGTAATTGTAATAATTGTAAAAGGATTTTCTATCATTAGTGATTGAATAGCAGCAGCTGTAAATTAAATATAACCCTTGTTTTACATAAGCCAGGCTTAACTTCACAGGCTGTTGCTACTGTATCATGCATTCAGTTACTGTCAGTGAGCAGCCACTACCTGCATACGGCTAGAGGCGTGCCACCACTGCCAAGTTTCCAACAAACAAATGTAGCCGTCACTTACAGTATTTAGTACAGCTCACAAGATCTTATCAATGGCCTGCAGGCTGTGTAATCGTTCACACACATTACAGCTGATGCTTTGTAATGACAGGAGCTATTTTGTCCCATACTTCTCCATCAGGAAGTGCAACAAAAAACACTGACATGCCATGTAAGAAAAAGAGAACAACTCTTGGGTTTCTCGTTATCTCTCTCTATCTGATAACAACACACACAAATAGTCAGGCATGGACAAACAAAGCACACACACACACACACACACACACACACACACACTTGTTTACCTGCAAAGAGCAGTTGCAGTAAATCAGAGGGGGGAATTATTCTATCACAGCATTTCCTGTCAGCAGCATAAACAGTTCCCGCCAGAGAAACCCAAACCCTTTACATAAGTTCTTTCTCTAAGGTTTCACCTCCTTGTCCTGCCCAGTGATGCATACCTGAGGCAGTTTGAGTGGGGTTTTAAAAAATGTGGAAAACCAAGTGATTGTCTTTTTTTTCTTTTAAAGTTCCCCCTTTTTTTATTTATTTTTTTCATATTATTTTGGGGCATTTTTAGGCCTTTATTTGACAGGACAACTGAAGACATGAAAGGGGAGAGAAAGGGAGGAATGACATGCAGCAAAGGGCCGCAGGTCGGAGTCGAACCCGGGCCCGCTGCGTCGAGGAGTAAACCTCTTTATATAGGCGCCCGCCCCAATTTTGTCTTTTTTAAACTGAATTTAATCAAGTTTTTATTTAAAAATCTCATACATCATGCAAGATGAGGTTGCAGTGCTATGTAATATTTGGGGGTCTGCACAGTAGACAGACTGCTCTGGGAGGCCCCCTGAAGCCATTAAAGTACGCAGGAGCGGGAAGTAGTTAAGAGGGAAGGTAACACAAGACACCCTGGGACATAAATACTGAGACTTCTTAGCTGCCAACATAGAAACAGGGCCAAGAATATGTTTCTAAATACTTGGACACCTGGAAGGTCAAGAAGAGAGGCAAGAAAAAGACAGAAAGAAGGGGGGTTATGGAGATAGTGCATTGCTTTGACCAGAAGATGAAAAAGAGGGAGTCACTACCATGGCAACTGCTCATGTTGGCATTTTGTGGACATGCACAGCAAAGTGTGAGGTGAGAGACAGAGTGATAGGTTGGCAGATACTGTATCTGTGACATTTAGATATGGTAGCCCTGCCATAATATAGCTTATTGAACCGATGCCATATCAAGACCACAAGGCTGGCAGTGGTCAGCATTACCTCATCAACCAAAGATGGTTTGTTGCTCTGATGTGTGACTCCGAATGAAAGCAATAGTAAATTTCCATCATTAGTATCTGACTAATGTCTGATACAGCCACATTACAGTAATGCAATGTCATTTATTATGCAATACCTAGAAAACGGGCCTAACAACTCATCTTTATGCCATATTTACAACCTATTGACAAACACACTCAATATCAGATATTTTCTTTTGGAATTAAACATTAACTGAGTAGTAGGTTGAAGGCTAACTATGTTTTTTTTCAACCTGCTATTTTCCTATGTTTTTGTGTGTAAGTGACTGATGGGAACAACAATCTTTGATTGATTTGATTTCATATTCTAAGTGTCTGACAACATTATAGAAAGGATTTCTAAGGAGGGCAACCTTTCTGTTAAAGAGTAAGATCCCTTTTTAAAACATAAAAACATCCGCAAAATTGCGTTCGCTAAACCCACCAGTCTCCATGTACTGTTGTGTTCAAAATAATAGCAGTCCAACATCACTAACCTCATATATCACATTTTTTGGTAGAAGTGATATTTCTACATGGCAAATAATTGACTAGTAAGTGTTGTAAAGTCATAGAAAACCAACAGACCCAACAGTCATGACGTGCATGCTGCTCATTCTGTGTAATTGAATCTGTAATTGAAAGGGGCATGTTCAAAATAATAGCAGTGTTGTGTTCAATTAGTGAGGTGATTGATTCTGTGAAGAAACAGGTGTCAATTACGGCCCATATTTAAGGTGGGAAGGAAGTAAATGTGCATGCTGGTTATAGTGCATTTCACACTGAAATACTCAGCAAAATGGGTTGTTCCAGACATTTCTCTGAGGAACAGCAGACTTTGATTAAAAAGTTGATTGGAGAGGGGAAAACATATGAAGAAGTGCAGAAAATTATAGGCTGCTCAGCCAAAATGATTTCAAATGCCTTGAAATGGCATCCAAAGCCTGAACGACGTGGGAAAAAAACGGTCAACTATCATTCGAATGGATCGAAGAATAGCCAAAATGGCAAAGGCTCAACCAATGATCAGCTCAAGGAAAATCAAAGAAGACTTAATGTTACCTGTGAGTACTGTTACGATCAGAAGAAGGCTATGTGAAGCAACGCTATCAGCTAGAAGCCCCGGCAAAGACCCATTGCTGAAAAAAAGACATGTAACTGAATAGGTTGAAATTTGCCAAAGGACACATTGACTGGCCAAAGGAGAAATGGGGCAACATTCTGTGGACTTATGAGAGCAAAATTCTTCTTTTTGGGTCTAGGGGCCACAGACAGTTTGTCCGACGACCCCCATGCACTGAATTCAAGCCACAGTACACTGTGAAGACAGTAAAGCATGGTGGTACAAAAATCATGTTATGGGGATGTTTCTCATACTGTGGTGTTGGGCCTATTTATCGCATACCAGGGATCATGGATCAGTTTCAATACATCAAAATACTTGAAGAGGTCATGTTGCCTTATGCTGAAGAGGAAATGCCTTTGAAATGGGTCTTTCAACAAGACAATGACCCAAAACACACCAGTAAGCGAGTAAAGTCTTGGTTCCAGATGAACAAGATTGATGTTATGGAGTGGCCAGCCCAATCCCCAGACCTCAATCCCATAGAAAATGTGTGGGGTGACAATGTGAAGGTAAATACAAGCTGGACAATTGCCCTATTAACTTACATTGTAGCTTGTTTAATACCGATGTCCAAGATTGTTATTCCCATCAGTCAATTAAGACACAAAAACATAGGAAAATAGGGTCCAGGTTGAAAAAAAATGGTAGTTACCCTTTGAAGCATCTGTATGCCATTCAAGACTCAAGACAAAGATCCGTTTTTAACAGGCATTGCTCTTGAACAACACTCATGTCATGCATACACACTTGTGTTAGTGAGGTGAAAACACTGGTCACCATGGCAGATATTTGTTTCTTTTTGGAGTCGGCGGGCTCAGTGAGAAGCCCCAGACAGGTGCACTGCTGTGGAGGAGTTATTGCTACTGGAGCCCCTGGCTTTAACTGGGTGTGTCACACGACGACCTATTATGAGATCCTGGTAAATAAATGCCTGCATACACATAACCTGTGTGTGTGTGTGTGTGTGTGTGTGTGTGTGTGTGTGTGTGTGTGTGTGTGTGTGTGTGTGTGTGTATAGAGTATGTGATGTAAAAGCACATAGAAAAGCAGTGGTGCAGCAAATAGCTATATAATGCAGTCTCTGAAATGATGCACACGTTTCCTGCAGCATGCAGTGATGATCACCACATAAGGCGTCATGTATGCTTTTTCTGTGTGACTGACAGCACGTAGTCCCTCAAGGAACACTGTAGTGTATTTGTCTAAAAATAACTTGAAACCTAAGACTCTCTGTGGAACTATCAACCATTGATTTGATTTATTTCTGCAGTTGTTATGTAGTGGCTTAAGTGCAAAAAGTCATATTTGATGTGCTTTCATACCAAACACAACTGCTATCGTGTCAGACACAGTATGGGCGTCATGACTCTGTGGGGGTTTGCTACAGCACCTGCTTATATTGGTTATTATATTATACAACTGTCCATCTCATATTTAAGTTAGAATGATTTTCTGTTCTGTTATATATATATATATATATATATATATATAATATTTGAGTATTTTGTCTATGAATTTGCATTCTGTAAAAACCCTACATTTACCATGTTTAACTATTTGTGACCTGAGCTGCCCTTTCTGCACAGAAATTCAGATTCACATAGGCCTACTTTAATTATATGTTTTTATGTATTTGTGAATTTGTGTAGTAGTTAACAGACAGTTTTACTGTGGTTTGTGTGTTTGTCACAATAAACAATTAGCAATAGCTCTATGGCTAATTAGCCTACACATATCAACAGTGTTTCCC
Source organism: Sander lucioperca (assembly GCF_008315115.2). Classification (NCBI taxonomy): domain Eukaryota; kingdom Metazoa; phylum Chordata; class Actinopteri; order Perciformes; family Percidae; genus Sander; species Sander lucioperca. The sequence goes on from NC_050183.1 coordinate 22,896,606, forward strand.
CAAAACAGAGTAAACAGATCAACATTGACAGTTCTCAAGACCATTATTATTTTATTTTGAAAGACACAGCACCAAATTCTTTTTCAAAAAAATTCAAAATTATTCCAAATAAAGTCAGCCTTGCTATTGACAAATTGCATCTTCAGTAAGACAAATATATATAGACAATAAAACAACTGGGTCACATAAATGAGCCACTGTAAACACTAATGACAGGTGCACAGGGTACTGTGAGAATTCACAGAAAAAATCTGTTTAGTTTCTCTGTTTGTTTTTTTCCTCTGTCCTGTTTCCCCTGCATCATGTCTTCTCAGGTTCCTCCTGACTTATTCTTCCTCCCTTCTCAAGACAACCCTTATCTCTCCCGCCCTCTCACCTCATCACTCCTCATCTCCTCCTTTCATCCTTCCTCCTGTTCTGTCTCTCTTGTCCTCCTCTCTATGACCTCCTAAGTGCATTCCTGCACGCACTGGGTCACTGTTTGGTGCAGGGAAGGCTGGGTTGTCTGAGGCTTGTATTAAATAACATTTATAAAGAGATTGATGAGGTACTCTTCATTCTGCTCTCTGAAACCTGCTGGCACAGACCAACAAATGCTTCCGTGACTTGGTGAAATTATGCAAGAAAGATGATTTGTCTTTTTCTTCTGTACCGCCCAGAACAACAAACATGCAATGTTCTGTAAGATGGAAGATGACACATTATTATACCTTAAAAGTTGAAGGTTGTGTTAAGACTGGGTTTGCAGCTTGTGAAAAATCAGGCTGTTTGTGTTTTATTTTCCGATCTGGTTCTTTACTGATCACTAAAACTAGAGCTCACAAGATTAGTTGAGGATCCCCTTGGATAAAAGATGCACAGTCTGAATACCAACCAATATAATTAACCCTTCCCTTGTTGACTGCAGCAAACTCTCAGGTGAGGTGTCATGCGGACAGATTTCACTTTCAAATTTGAAGGATGTGATACATGGAACTGTTTGAAGTGTATTGTAAAAATGCTATGCTAGCAGCTCTGTTAAGATGACCTTTGACACAGTGGTGTTTTGACCTAAATGCTAACATCAGCATGCTAACATTGCGCACAGTGACAATGCTAACATACTGATCCTTAGCAGATATAATGTTTTCCACGTTCACCATCTTTGTTTACTGTAATGTGATTGCCAATTAGCACCAAACACAAAGTATAGCTGAGGATGATGGAAATGTCATTAGCTTTGCAGGTATATGATGTAAAACGATAGTTACGTTATTGTAACTCCAGATTCTATGAGTATAGGCGTAGCCCTCTAAGCCACGCTACACGTAGCTCTGCTCCCAACATAAGCTTTTTCTTCAGCTAATGTAACTGGAGCAGGTGGCCCGGATCTTAGAGGGCTACGCCTATACTCATAGAATCTGGAGTTACAATAACGTAACTATCGTTCTATTTCATATAGGCTTTGCCCTCTAAGCCACGCTATTGGGTTAGGGCGAAGCTGATGTAGTCAATGCCACCTGCGACCCAGAGCCCACAGTGGAACATAGACTAAACTTTTTCCCTCTGTCTCTCTCTCATGTACTGAAAGGGGACTGTATCAGATAATCCGTTAGAGGGTAGTACATGATTGATAATTATGGGACGCCCGAGTCCCTCCCAGCCACCCAGAGTAGGGGGGGGAGGACCCCAGGCAATACACATGCAGTGGCACATATCATGATTGTAGGCGTGCATGGCAGTGAGAGAGGATGTGTGATAGCGACAAATATATATATACATATGTACATATATACATAGGCTACACATATATGTGGGACGCCGCTCTCCTCTCAGCACCTGGCCCACATACGACGGGGCATCATCCGTCGTTGAGTGAGGATAGGACCGACTGAGTCAGAGAGGGCTCGGACATATCCCGCAAATAGAAACGGATGAAAGGGCATGGGGATGCCCAAGAGGCCGCCGCGCAGATGTCGGCTACTGACATGCCTCTGAACAGAGCTGTTGATGCCGATAGTGCCCTTGTAGAATGTGCCCGGATGCCCTGAGGGGGCTCCGCCCCCTCCGTGTTATAGGCCTGGGTGATAGCTTCACACAGCCAGTGAGACAGACGCTGTTTTGACAGGGCCACTCCTTGGGAGTGTTCCCTATAGTGTACAAACAGCTGTTGTGTCCGCCTTATGTCCGCCGTGCGTAAAACGTACTGTGATAACGCACGCACCGGGCACAATCGGTGGGAAACCTCCTCCACGTCGTTGTTATGAGGCGGGGGGAAAAAACCCTGGAGGGAAAAAACCCTCGACCAAAAGGAATTTGTTAAAATTTTCGCTGTGAAAGAAGGGTTAGGCTGTAGGGTGGCTGCGCTCCCGTCCCCTCTAATGGAGAGACAGGACGGTGAAACTGACAGCGCACATTTGCTCACTCGCTTGGCTGACGTCAGGGCAAGGAGAAGCGCCGTTTTTAGGGACAGCAACCTGAGAGAGGCTTGTGCCAAGAGCTCGAAAGGAGGCTTCCCCAGAGCTCGAAGCACCAGGGCCAGATCCCATTGGGGAGTGAGAGAGCGCACGGCGGGTTTTTGTCGTCTGACCCCTTTCAAAAAACGCTTTACTAGGGGGTGCGCAAAAACCGTTCTCTCTCCATAGCCTTCGTGGCAGGATGAAATGGCCGCTGCGTAGGCTTTGACTGTGGACGGAGCCAGGTCGTTATCTACCAATGTTTGGAGATAAGTCAACACGAGAGGCAGGGGACACGATATAGGGTCTGTTTCCCTCTCCGTGCACCAGCACTGGAAAGCGGACCAACGCGCCGCGTAACACGCTGTTGTGGAGGGGGCTCTCGCACTCTGAATAGTGCGCACCACGGCAGGAGGGAAGCCTAACCTCTGCAAGCGTTCCCACTCAGCAGCCAGCCCCACAGTCGCTGGGTTATCACCGGGGGGTGGGATATCGCGCCGTCCAGCTGTGACAGGGCGTCCTCGTGCCACGGCAATTGCCAGGGGGGACCCACCAGCAGCTGGACCAGTGTCGGGAACCAGGATGTGCTCGTGCACTCCGGCGCCACCAAGATGACCGACAGATTCTCCTCCTGGATGCGTTCCAGGAGACGAGGAATCAGAGGGACCGGGGGAAAAGCATATAGGAGGGTTTTGGGCCAGGGGTGGTGGGAGAAAGCGTCCACGCCGAGGGGTGGATTGTCCCGTGCGCTCAAGGAAAACCACAGAGCGCACTGTGTGTTTTCTCGTGAGGCGAACAGATCCACCTCCGCTTTCCCGAACCTGCTCCACAGCTTCTGAACAATAGTGGGATTCAATTTCCACTTATTGTGAGAGGGTCCTCCCCTCGACATTAGGTCTGCCGCCCGGTTTAGTATCCCGGGGATGTAGACAGCCTTGAGGGACAGCAGGTGACTGTGTGCCCACAGCAGAAGGCTCCTGGCTATTTCCAATAGCCGGGCCGAACGCACACCGCCCTGGCGATTTATGAACGCTGCTGCAGTAACATTGTCTGTCTGTACGACAACATGTCAAGTGTTTCAAAACTTTCAGCACTGTGGACAGCTCCAGACAATTTATGTGTGGGAGAGGGGGGGGGGTGGCCATTCTCCTCCCACCACCTGTGATTCGCACATTCCCCCCCAGCCAGTGAGGGACGCGTCCGTGTACACTGTCACGTTTGAAGTCACCTTGCCCAGGGGAACCCCAGCTGACAAGGTCCGGGGGTTCCCCCAATATGACAGGTCCGACTGTAGGGAAGGAGGAATGATCAGCATTCGCCACTTGTGACGTATGGGGTCGAGACGCTGACGGAGGAACCACCTCTGGATTTTTCTCATGTGGAGAAGCCCCAGGGGGACCACCATGTAGCCCGCGGACATCATGCCCAGAAGGCGCATGACGGACAACGCTGACACCTTTGCACGTGGCGTGGTGCGCGACAGGAGAGAGAGCAGCGCGTCTTGCCTTGGTGTTGACAGCCTGGCTCTCATAACAATCGAGTTTAGCACTACGCCCAGATAAACTATCGATTGTGTGGGAACCAATGAGCTTTTCTGCCAGTTTATGGCGAAACCCAGTGTCTGCAGGTGCTGCAGAACTGCCACAGTGTGCAGCGCCGCCGTTTCCCGAGAGGGAGCCAGGATGAGCAAATCGTCCTGATAAAACAGGACTCTGACGCCTTTTTTTCGTAACGGCTGAAGCGCCGTCTCCATACACTTGGAAAAAGTGCGGGGGGCCAGTGAGTAACCGAACGGTAGTCGGTTGTACTGGAAATGAGCCCCTCGGAAAAAGAAACGCAGGAATTTCCTGTGCCTGGGAATGATTTGGATGTGAAAGTATGCGTCTTTCAGATCCACAGATGTAAACCATTCTTGGTGGCGCACGCATTCCAACACATGTCTGATAGTCAACATGTGGAATGGAGAGTGTAGCCCCGTGATATCAGTTTTGACATCCACGAGTCCATGTGTGTCAGCCTGATCCATGCCGCGCTGTGCTCTGAGAGCGGGAGCGCGCATGTCTGTGTGTTAGGATTGACGCCAGGCTCTGCTCCGGGGGGGGACCGAAGGGAAGCCTGCCTCTGTGTCGCCATGAACCCGTGTGAACGGGGCATAGCGAGAGACTGGAGCCCTCAGTTTCCCAGGCTGAGCGAGAGCCTCCTCCACGAATGGCCGAAGCTCTGTGAAGCGCGGCCAGAGTGGGGCCCGTTTGGACGGCGGTTCCTGGGAGTAGACATCACCGCTCAAGAGGCCGCGAGTGGGGGCTGGAAGCTCCGCCGGGAGCGCTATGCCTCTCTGGTCCGCTGCCTTTTTAATGATGTCCGGCAGGTCCAGAAAAAGAGCCTTGGTGGTGGAGGGTGGAGCCGCCTGTGGCAGAGGGGACGACCGCTGAGGCGGTGCCCCTGGCCGTTCTGGAGACGGGGAGACCCATAGTGGAAAGGCGTCAATCCCTGTCTCGTGTTCCAGTTCTCCCAGCGGGGAGGAGGGAAAACCAGAGAGGGAATCGTCATTCGGGGGAGACGAGTCATCGGACCCGTGCCCGTCGAAGACGCCCTCTTCCAGCGGTTCCAGGGCGTTGACGGTGTCACGTCGGTCTGCCCAGCTGCCATCCCCCTCTCCGTCGACCTCAAAAGCCAGAAAAGCGTCCGCCCGCCGTTGAAGCTCTTTAGAAGGCAGGCGGGCGCAAAAAGGGCAGGAGGCATCGGAGGTGAGAGCCTTGCCGGCGTGAGAAGCACCGAGGCAGGTCTCGCAGCGGGGGTGGAGATCCGGCGAAAAGATGTAGCCGGTCTCGCAGGAGGGGCAGGAGCGGACGCCGCTGGAGCCGGAGGTCTTCATAACCTTCTTCATAACTGCTTTGCTGAAGAAAAAGTGGGAGCAGAGCTACGGGTCCACTCTGTTTATATACAGTATTTGCGGACGTAGTTGAAGCCCGAGCGGCACGCTAGGGCGGGAAAGAAAATCTTCACGACTGCGCATGCGCGAAGGGATAAACCCAATAGCATGGCTTAGAGGGCGAAGCCTATACGAAATAGAACCAAAGGATAGCACACATTTCTAACTGATGATGATGCTAGATGACAAGAAAAGTTATCACCAAAATGAGTACAACATGATTACATCCTGAGTTCCTTTGCCAACATCCAATAATTTTACTCAAAACTATCAACCTAATAGTGGTGCTATAAGTCAGGGGGTCCCCAAAGTCTGGGGAACATGAATGTATGTACCAAAGTTTGTGCAAATCAAATATCTATACCAAAGTCTGTGCAAATCAATCAAGCAGGTGGTAGGCCTTTTTCACAAGATAAATAAAAACGTTGACCTGGTAGCGCTAGAAAGAAGGTCAGGAGATCTCCAAAGTCATGGCATTAGGATATTAATAGGATTAATCATCTGGGGATCATGAATCAACACAATAGTTGTTATAGATATTTTAGTCTGGACAGAAGTGGTTAACTTGCCGACCAACTGTCCAACAGACCGACATTGCCATCCCTAAAGCCCTGCTGCTGGAATGGCTAAAAACTGTGCAGTCAGATGTGCAACATATTTTCCCAACTGCAACTCTAAATCTGTGATACGACTCTTGTACAGGCAAACAACTTCCAAAGCATTGATTACCAAATTTAGCAGCAGCACTATTTTTATCCACTGCTTGTATAACAAGCTTTTACCTAAGAACCAGCTAGTTCAGTAAGAATTTCGTGGTCACAATAAGACAAAGAGAGAGACCAAAATGTCCATCCCATAAGCCTTGTGTCTATGTGTGTAGCATACCATACCATATACAGCAAATGTATGTGCATTTTTTTTTTTTACCTTATTACATAAAAATTCCTCATTGTCCAAATACCTTTAGTTATACAGTTAACTCAGACATATTGTTTAGTGTTGACCAACCACCAGCTCCTAGCTTTGAAATAACATGCAGGGCTCTCTTTTTGGAAAATGTCATGGGGGGGACTGCTCACCTCATACGAAAACACCAACACAATGGAAATGCACAATGGGATTAAAAAAGCCAACTTGTTGACACCTTTCCACACTACCAGCAGTCAAACACATACACACACAGAGCATATGCGAATAAGGTCGGGAGAGTTCAAGAGCCCTTTGCCTCACATATCCTGTATGACAGCATTTAATCACAGAGGTTGACTTGACCAGGAAGTCAGGTCATACCTTTGTGAGGTTCTCACAGCTAAATGCTGTAGAAATGGGACAGAATATGTCCTGGCTCGGTTATGACACCATGTCATAAAACAGATGCTTTGGATCAATGGCTCTCTAATACGTGAACCTTTTTGGCACGTGTGAGAAGACCCCACTAACCTGTTTGTGATTCTGACGTGATAACGGCTCTGTAAAAACAATGACATGCTGTGACATTAACACATTAGAACACAAGGTGCTGGCAAACACACACCGTAATTAACTACAGCACGTACGACTCTGGATACTTCCACTCACCTCTTGTTGGTCCAGGTTGCATAACATGCCCTCAAAACACACACACACCCTCAGTTCAGTTAAAACGCACACAGCACAATTAAGTTGGTGGCCTTTAGGAGATGTCGTACAGTTTCTTTAACTATTTTCTGAATTCATTTCTCAATGCTAACCACGTTTGAGTGCAAACAACAAATACACCGTGCAGGAATGAATTGCAACACAAATGACTGAAAACAAAGGTACAACATTTTTAAAGAAGGCACCTAATTTACAGTACATATAACTTTTGGCTTACCTTTAACATAGAGGGTTGGTTTAAATTAGTACTTTACCCCAGTATTCACTATGAAAACTACACATGATACTCATTTCCCAGACGGTTGTTAATCTGGTGTTGCTATGCTAAACCCTATTGTTACAAAAAGCCTGTTTGTGATTTCTGTTTTCATGCGATACATACTTTTCCTATTTAAACTCTGGTGTGAAAAACTAAAAGCAATATCATACAATGGCATGCATTGGAGCTTGCATATGCTATGCCACTTCTGCCTGACTGATCACTGATCATTCAACCTCACCTTATTTGTCCCCAAAGGGCAATACTGTAGGTTGTGCAGCAGTGACACAACCCAAAATGCAAAATAAAGACTCTCTTAGTTTTGGCTAATGGGACTCTAAAACTACCGCTGCTCAACAGTTAGTTTCAACCAAATGACATTGTCACAACATTGTTGCATGTGTATACTGTAGGACAAACCCTAGTCATCTACTTAACCTGCAAAGTCCATGGTGGCACTCCAAAAGTATATATTAAGCCATGAATCATATGTTTCCTCCTAATGCTTTAACTGTCACTCGACAACTCCTTGTGTGAGAATTTCTTATCGGCTACGTTTGTTTAGTCACAACTATGCTATTGAAGTGTCCAAGGGAAAAAAGGGGGGCAGGTAGGGAGAAAGTCAATGTCACTTGAGACAAAAGTGTCTGCCAAATAAATGTAATGTCAGGTGCTTGAAAGAGTTTTGAGACATTTGTGCCTTTATTGGATAGTGACAGTTGGGAGATACTGACAGGACACATGGGAGAAAGAGAAGGGTTTCACATGCAACAGAGATCCCTAGCTGAATCAAACCTGTTACATGGTATGCATCTTAAACAGTAGGCAACAAAGATGCCCCTATAAAACCAGCTTTGACCACTGAGAACTGAAATGTCCCCATATAGGCAGCTTTGAGCATCACTATACATTCATACAATAACGGATAGCAGCACTGCAAAAGTACCAAAAACATATCTGGCCTCAGTTTATTACTAAAAAATACTATAGATAATATATATCAAAGATCTTATATATCACATTGTTATATACAATTGTAAATTGAAGCCAGAGGAGAGGAGCTGCACCTGTCTCGACCTATCTCATGACTAAACCTTCGTCTGTTTCATGAAAGGCATTCAAAATATGCAAGATATGCAGTTTTGGCTTGATATTTATATATATTTTATACTGTCTGTATATACAGAAGTTGAATTAACTGTGTGCCCTGAGAGAGGGTGAAATAGGTTCACCTGTGTGTACTGCATTGTGATGCACTGTAGGTATTTACGTATTATATCATTGTATCAGCATGTGTATGTTTGTGCAGTGTGTAGGCACAGACAATAGGCCTTTGTCTTTCTGCATCCTATTTTTCTCCTGGTGGCTGACACATACACACTCACACACACACACACACACACACACACACACACACACACACACACACACACACACACACACACACACACACACACCTCGTCTACACACTAGTTCCTCCTGGCTTCCGTCAAGTTACAACAGTTTAGAGACAGCAAAACAGGAACAATCTGATCTTCTCTTCCTGCCTCACACTTCCTACCCTCCCCCTCCTCCTCCGGCAACAACGAAAGAGAGAGAAAGAGTCAAACAGAAGAATGAAAAGGAAAATAAAGACTCAAGGGGGTAAAAAGACAGCTGGACAGAGGCTGGGAATGAATAAAATAGAGAGGGAAGGTGGCAGAGGGAGAGACAGAGGTATGGATGTAGATGTGTGATATAATGTGAGTAGGAGGTGCAGTGAGGATGTGGCCTGAGATCATGGGAAAACAGTGGAGGGAACCAGTGAAACCCTGCATCATTATAGAAAGGTTACAATGAAAGTAAACGCGGTACAAAACGGTAATGGTGTTTTTTAAAGGACAACACTGGTGTAACTTTATATTTTCATTATATCAACAAATCCTCTCAAGAGACCAAAATCAAAAATCAATATGTGCCTTTGTACCATAAAAACTCTGGAGTTATCCAGATGTATTACATACATAAGGTATACACATAAACAGTATAAACCTATGCTGTATATATTGTACATGCATACATTCAAATTGGGGCTACAACTAACAATTACTTGTTATCGATGAATCTGCTGATTATTTTCTCAAATAAGGGTTTGTATGCTATATAAAATGTCACAAAAATAGTGAAAAAACAATTTCCTAAAGCCCAAGGAGAAGTCTTCAGCTAGCCTACCAACAATACAAAACCAAAAGATATTTCAGTTTCATATCACAAAATACAAATACATTGAATAGTTTTTTATGTGTTTTTAAACGTTTTGTGAATAACAGTGAGAAATAATATAAACATGCTGGGACAACTATACTTGTTAGGATACATTTCTTGTTGGTTTTGGTCATTTCACTGTATTTGTTGATAATAACAAAAAGATGACATCCTCATCCTTTAATAAGCTTTTAAGTTTAAAATACTAATTTCATGTCAATCTTTAGCCAGATTCTGCCAGAACTGCACTTAAAGAAAATTAAAGAAATGTTTCCATATAGATGAGGAATAGACTGTTTACTTGCAAAGTCTCTGCAGTCAATAGTACTTCAACTTAGTGATGGTTTTAAAGAAAATAAAGTTTATCGTAATGCATCTAGTGACAACCTTGTTTGCCTTTACACACGAAAGGTCATAATTAATATTATGAAGCTGGTTTACCAGATACACACACACACACACACACACACACAGACAAACTCAGGGCACCTGACGAGCTGCGGTTCTGAAGAAGGAAGTGAAAACTCAGTCCATCTGCTTTGACAGGAAGTCAACAGAAGCCACATACAGGCATGCTGACGTCAATCAGAGCCACAGGAACACCTCCACACACCACACACACACAGATGGATATATGCCACGATAAACTCATTTCGAATCATACACCTCACCAATCCACAATTGCAAAATCGCACTAAGCAACAGTAGTTAAATACCATCCCACACTGAAATACTCACTTACACACACGTCAATGTTTTAATAGATAATAATACTAAGTTGTTGCTTTTTTTTCAACAACACAAACTTTAGTAATAACCCCAACAAACAAACAAGAATGTGGTCAGTAAAGCTTGTGTAGGTGTAATTTTTTTAATAAATACAGCAAGGGACTTTTTTTTTAAGATTTTAGGCCTTTATTGTATAGGACAGCTAAATATGTGAAAGGGGAGAGAGAGGGGGAATGACATGCAGCAGAAAGGGCCGCAGGGACTGAGCCTTTGTACATGGGGCACACACTCTACCAGGCAAGGGACACTTTTTTTAAGATAAAGAAAATGTTATCGTTGTAGATCTGACTCAGGCTTCATTTTCACGAGTATTTCTTTGATGTCATATCTGACCTGAGTTGATTTCATGTAAAATATTTTGGTTATTTGATGGTTAGCTATGCTCACTGTTTTCAGTTTCATTGTTGCTCATCTCGGTCTCTTTTTACATGTCACTGTTTTCAATGTTCTGCCTAGAGTGTGGAAAGATCTGCCTACATGTGTGAGATTAAAGGTCTGATTATTTATTGTTTTATCAAAAGAAGTAATTATATTTGTATCAATGGCTCTCTCAATCTCAGATTAAACACAATACACCTTTTAGTAGTTGCATGCAAAAATCTGCACACGTGCTATTTATTTTTGTATTTCATTTTATTCATGTATTCAAAACACCACTGTGGTCCTGCAGTAAAAAAAAATAAAAATACACGTGTTTAGGACCCACCTTGCATTTGGATGGAAAGCAGAGAAGTGGATTGTAAAGTAAGAGTGATTTGAGATATTTTTTTCGACTTGTTTTTTTTACCATGAAAAGTTGTTACCATTACAATATACCTGACATAATTGGAGGTGACCACAGCCACTGACGTAGTATACAGTAGGTGAAAGAGGACAATACAAGCTTGTAACACTCTTCCAGGAGGAGATTGTTTGATACTACAAAAAACAGAATCTGGGTGGAGCATCACTTTCAAATGTACAATGATTGTCTGAGCGACAAAGACCTGTCCATTATATTTTTCAGCTGCACTGAAAAAAGAAAATCGGCTCAATACTTGTAATATTAATATTACTTTGAGGCAGCAGAACCAAGTTGTTGTCATCACCTTTTAAGTTTATATGTGAACTTGTCAGCTAACAGTTGCTTATTTATACATCCAGCAGTTACAGAGAAACATTATAATCTATTTGAAGTCATGTTTCTGGCCACCTAATCAATGCAAGTCCAATATCAACTTTCTTTTAGCTCTGTTTTTGGTCTCCATCAACTCCTGAGGGATATATCTGGCTCTTTAGCTGGTAAATACTCCAATATGTTCAGCAGCTAGTCAACTATCTGCGTCTGCCTGCTGTTTGTCACTCTGCAGATGTACAGTGGGTTTTTAGAACTTTTTCACTATAAACAGCTGCCTGCTGTGACCAAAAACAACACTATGAGCGCAGTAAAAGGAAACCAAAACAGAATAGTTGCCACTGGACAGATAAACAATGAGATGAAACTCTCTATAAAGCTCTGTGAAATCGAGTGGAGCTGCAGATTCAGGTGAGGCCAACAGGACTGGTCCTCACTATGCAGAAATGTCCTCACTATGAAAGTTCAAAATGAAATTGATCCTCACAAATATAGCAATAAAAGACATGCTGTACACACCAAGGATTCACAATAAAAATAGTAAACACACATTCAAATGCATACAAAGTGTCTGTAAAACAACCGTGTGTGTGTGTGTGTGCGTGTGTGTGTGTGTGTGTGTGTGTGTGTGTCAAACGGCCTTGGCTGAGCTGGTGAGCAGACACAGATCCCAGTATTAAACAAAGGAATTCCAAAAGACAAATATTCACAAGCAATAGACTTTGCAACCACACACACTCACATGTATAGTGCTCATAAAGTTATATGTGCTTGTAACACTCTTACTGCCGTAGATGTGTACATGCCCCCGCCCCCCCACACACACACACACACACGCGCGATGAAAGAAAAAAGGGAGGTTTGCTGTTATCTTTGAGTGAGCTGCTTTAAAAGATCATACTGTGTGTGTGTGTGTGTGTGTGTGTGTGTGTGTGTGTGTGTGTGTGTGTGTGTGTGTGTGTGTGTGTGCGCGCGCGCGCGTGCATGTGTGCATATGTGTTTGTACCAGTTCAATTATGTTTGAACGTGGTTAATGAGCTTGATGACAAAATAGTCTGGACTACAAGAAGAGCTGAAGACAGATGGCGAGAAAAAGTGAAAGTCCTCACGTACGCGAGTTCATAAGCAAAGGACACACGGAGGAGAGAGGCAGGGAGGGGGGAGGAGGAGAGAATAATGAGAACAAGGAAAAATGATGGCAAAAGATATAAGCCAGATATAAACCAGATAAAAAAGGCACGTTCTTCACGCAGCGTTACAGCAGTCAGACACGTAGCAGAATATTCCTCTAAGCCTCTTACCTGGGAGACAAACTCTGGTGATTGGAGGCTGAGTGGTCGCTGCAGGCGACCTCCTGAAAGAAGGAAAGATGACAGAACGAAAGAATGGTGTTAGAAAGATGTTACAAAATAAAAATAATGCACAATATACTCTTCATCTTTAAATGGTTTACGCAAATAATGGATCACATTTTGTCACTAAATAGGTCAGACATTCGGTTTAAAGTAACAATTCCACATTTTGGTAAATATGCTTTTCTTGCCAAGACTTAGATGCGAAGATCGATATTGTGTTAATGTCTGTACGGTAAATATGAAGCTTCAGCCAGCTGCTAGTTAGCTTAGCTTAGCAAAAATACTGGAAAAATGGGTGCCTGGCTCTGTCCAAAAGGTAAATAAAATACCAGCTCAATACTAAAGATCACAACTTAACATTCAAATGGATTAAACAAACATGACATAATATATTAATTAGTGAGCTTTAGGGGAGGCAGCTTTTTTTAAACCTAGGACAGAGCAGGACTAGCTGCTAAGCTACGCATCTGCTGGCTGTAGCTTTAGATTGAATGTACAGAGATGAGACATTTTCTCACCTAACTCTAGGTAGGAAAGTGAATAAGAATATTTCTTTGTTTGTTCAGGGAATTAACATGGGGTACTCCCCACCCACACAACATAAAATGGTTCATAAATGCGGTCACGTTAAACTCAGGTTGAAACAGTTCTTGAAGAGATGCTCAGACCTGTAATTATGGGTCATAAGGTGTTTTGTTTTATGGTAGCTTTATTGTATTGAGCCTTGTGGTAGTTTAGGGGAAGACACATTTGTTATTTCATAGTCCGATGTTCCAGTCAAATATATCCTCGCAGTAGTCGGGGCAGTCCTGATAAACATTTCATCCTCATTTCATCTGTATTCACGGAGCTCAGCTTCCTTACTGCTTTTAGCCATGCAGCTGAAGTGAAAAGGTGAGATCTTGAAGGAACAAAAGACAATGCAGTCTTGTGCAGGATCTGTGTGTGTGGGACAGAGTGACAGCTGGAGAGCAGGCAGCTGACAGTGTATTGATGCATTTACATTCAGCAGGGACTCACTGATCATCGGTCTGATCTTCTGTTTATTAGGTAATTAGGTCAATATATATGTGCATTACAATGTTGCTCCATGCCTGTATACTTGTGTGTGTGTCTTTAAGTCTCCCCCCTTGTCTATGTGTGGGTGTCAGAGCGGAATGTAGGTCAGACAAGCTTCAGGTATTCAATGCAGCAAACTGAGTGTTAATAAATCGGGTGGAAGAGTGAGGAGAGTGCTCTTTGCATCTAAAGAAACTGACACACACACACACACACACACACACACACACACACGGTCAACGAATAAAGGGAAAAGTGCCTTACATGCATATTTCCAGTGTATTTGCATCTGCAGTCTCCTCCACTGGGAGGTGTGATGCTGAAGGTGAATGCTGCTGCAGTGTTAAAGAATTGCTAAAATAGATTTGTCCATTAATTGGTCAGTTGATCGACAGAAAATGAATCAGCAACTCTTTTGATAATCGAATAATCGATTAAAGGTAATTTCATTCAAGCAAAATACCAAACACTCCATTGTTTCAGCTTCTCGCTTTGAGGATTTGCTGCTTTTCTCTGTTTTATATTATTGTAAACTGAATATCTTTGGGTTTTAAATGGTTGATTGCACAAAACAAGCAATATGAAGGCATCATATTTGGCTTTAGGAAACTGTAACGGCCATTTTACGTATAAAACCTGTACTTACTTATACTTTGCAAACCACTAACAAACATGTTATACTTTTTTAACTCATGTTACAAAAAATAGATATATAGACACTGAAGTGCACTTGTTTGAGAAAGTACAGAAAAAAACATGCTTTATAACTAGTATACGAACCATATTGTGCTTAAAATTGAGTTTAAAATATTCCTGTTACTTTTTGAAGCTACATAATATGCTGACTACTGAATATATGCCTTCAATCACACACTTTTTACTCCTGGAATAAAATTCTGATTTTGTTTTCTTTCCAGATACAATATATGAAGAGCAAACCATGTAGTACTAACTAGTATCAGAGCTTTCCGTGAGACATGAGTCTGTATCATGACAAACGTTTGTTGTGAGACAAAAATATGATACGCTGCCCACTGAAGCAGTGCGGAATAAATGCAGAGGGGACAACAAATACTTTAAATGCATACCAATGAGGCATTCCATCTGTGTGATTAGTTGTGAGGGTATGTTTGTGTTTGTGCTCCACCACAACAGAGCAATTCCTTAAAGAGCATTTTAATTGACTGATGATGATAGAAGGAAACTATTCTTTAATTTCGCAAGGGACAAAGAATGATAGATCTAAAATTAGAATCCCACTTACCCTAAAATGTTTAAAACCCTTCTGATGGAAATCTGCATTGTGTGTGTGTGTGTGTGTGTGTGTTTGTTTGCTGGACTGCTTTAGCAGCTCAACTGTGAGTGCTGGGAGCAGCTGTGGTGTCAGACGTCACGCCTCAGTCTGTTTGAAGCTCAATACCCCCACCTTGTGGCGAAATAATGACACTGCAGTCTGAGTGCATGTGCTGACTAAATGAGCGATCAGCTTGTGACTTTTGTGGTGATTTTAAAAGCTGTGAAGAGGTTAAATTTGATGTATTTTCATTTCCACAACCTTTACTGCAGTTTAAGAGTCATTTTTATTTTCATTGTGCACTTTGCCACAGGGGACTCGAATAAATGAATCCCAAGAGGGTCTGAGTGGACTTGATTTACAACTCTCTTTAAAGAGCCTCATAATGGCTTATAATAAAATATAAAGGTAATGTTTTATTCTCAAGTGGCTCCTCTGAAGTATTTTCCTCATGTTGCCAGAGTCAAAGCAGGGAAAAAAAGCCATGTACATTTTTTTGTTTTGATTTGCTGGTCTCAATTTATTAGCACTTACTTGCTGGAGGCACACTGGACATTGGTCAGTACAGTGAAGTTATTCCTCACACTTCGAAGGCTTGCCAGAACCTAGAAAGGCAGAAGAATAATTATTAGGATCCTTTGTACCATATTTATTTCAAATCCTGTATTTTTTCTTAACCCTGCAGCTACATTTTTGTTTTGTTTCTGCTAGGTTGCAGCGCAGAAGGCAATACATCTTAAATCATATAGAGCTAAACATTATTAAATGATACATTTGTTACATTACACGCTTATTTGAACTTTGGACACTGATATTGTTTCATTTGCTTAATCAGTGTTGGCAACTCTACTCTTAACAGCCCTTACTGCTTAATAAGATTTAGTGTTAATATCAAACTCATTTTGGATTACAGAATGTAAGATAATTACCTGAGCAAAAGGCGTTACTATCAGGTCATCACCATGTCTGCAAACACAAACACAGAGAGAGAGGTGGTAAGAAACATTCTCAAATACCCCCTTGAAAATGAGATGGTACATCAAGGGGCTATCCAAAATAAAGAAAAAAAAAAGAAACGCCAAATATCAGATTTTTCTGTTGCATAAAGCTTAGTGCTTTCTGTTGGCGTGGTCATGGTGGTTAAAAGCGAAGATGTTAAGTAAGGACAATAAGCAATGAGTACCATGACCCAGCCAGCCTCATTACTATAATTATCTGAAAGAGGGAGAGGAGTATGGGGGGATGGTCATGGGTCAAAGTCAGGAGTCTTCTGTTCCGATGGGAAGTAACCTTGTAAGGCACTTAGCTCTCAGACTGACCTATTTTTGTAAGCTGAGACAAAGCCAAATACTGAATTACTCATCTGTGGGTTTCAAAGCATTGTCATGTTATGTAACATCTTAAGTCATGTAGAGGACTCCTTAAACCCATCATATCTTCCAGTGGGAGGCGGAGAAGCAGGACAGCCTGCAGTCAGTAAAAATCTATTCATTCTGTAAAAATTACTACTTTGTATCCAAGCTGTACACAACTTGAGTTAATTTTAATTAGGGTGGGTGATAATTCAGTATTATTGCCTGCAACCTTTGAATTTTCTGTCTTGCAGCCAGATAAAAAACACAGAACACACAGACGTGATTATCAAACACAATAAAATACATTCATTACATATTAGAAATACTTCAAACATATGCTAAAACCCAGCACACATTTTCAACAATGTACATCAGTGATGGCATAACATAAAGCCAATTAGAGTGGATTTGTATCAGAACTTTATGGTCATGTCATGTTTCTGAGTTACAGAGCTGTTTTAAATGAATGATTCCAGGCAAATGTTAATGAGAAACTTAGTTCCAAGTGAATAAACATGTGAAGGGTTTTGTCTAATATAATGCAAAACAGTGGAAAAGGCCTTTCTGTATTGGACATCATTTTTGTTCATTTAACTTGCAATTTTGCCTAAATTCTATATACCATGATACATATTGATGTAAGAACATATTCTTGTTAATATTGTGATGTTAGCACAACTCATATCACTCAGCCATAGTTTTAATGTACTTCTCAATCAATCACTTCATTTACTTCACTGCAGACTAAGTCCACAGTCTAGCAAAATAGTTGAAAGATAAAATATTGTCGTACAAAAGAAGATCCAGCTTATCATTTTAACATTTACAGTTCATTTCTGTCATCCTTAAAATCATCTGTAAAATGATGTCAATGATATTAAAGGGGTGATAGATTTCAAAACCGAGTTTACCTTGTCATAGTTGAATAACGACAGTTGAGTGGGTAAAATAGGCATACATAGAACCTCAAAGTCCCATTGACACCCCTTTCCTATGCAAATCTCACAATTTGAAACTGCCGCTGAAAACGGGCAAATCTCAACGAAGCTAATAGTTGACGTCAACTCGGTGGCTGTACCTTTAATTGGCTCTGGACTGTACATTTGTCACACCCCAAAATTTACATACAGACCACTGGTCTGAGACCAGCTGGTGTTTTGAATGGAGGTCAAGCAGATCTCACACACGAGCTTAGCTGCGAGCTGCGCTGTGTACTTTAGAAAGAAGAAAGTTTTTATATTTACAGTTCAGAGGTGATGGAGGAGTTTCGTGACATAGACTTGGGTGACAGATCATAGTCGCTGTCAGAGCGGTAGAGGAAGGACTCTCGCCGCTGGTTATGACCGGGGAAGTTAGTGTGTAGGACCAGACCAGAGCCGGGGGAGGCCTGGGGGTCCAGAGGGCTGCAGCTGGCGGACGGGCCATTCTCCACATCGAAACTGAAAACAGATAAATACATTGCAGATGTTTTTTTCAGTGCTGTGAAGAGTAGAGCAATAAAGCAGAGCTGAAGATTTAAGAGTCAAATCAACCTAGTGTAGGTTTTGTGGTAGCATTAGCCTCAAACATAACTAATATCTTATGAACTCTCTGCTCTGAGCTAGAGGAAATACCCTGATAACGAAATAAGTAAACTAAACTTTGAGATTGCCATGAAACACTCCTTTTCTGACCTTCAACAAATCAAACATCAAGTCTTTCTGACTCTCTCTTCTTCTGATAACGTTTTGTTTGAGCTCTGTGGACTTGATAAGGTTTTAATGGCCGAGCATGACGAAAATGGGACGACCAATTCTTTCACATGAGCACAATCACTTTAAGAGATAAGCTGCAGTCACACACTTTCACATAATTATGTACAGTGGACACACACATACATGAATGGACTTGACATGAAAGGGCTAAAAAGGGCAGACTGACATGCTAGAGTGCACAGTGTTCATTCAGTAATGGAAATCAGTGAGTCTGAGGCTCCTATTCAAGAGGAGAATGTGGAGGAATGTGTAAAAGAGGAGGTGGAACTCTTTAAGACATCATCAAAGAAGAGGAGAGGAGGAAACATCACTTGAAGGACATTTTTGTATGGCTGTGGTGCATTGTTCCAGAGATCAAACAAACTGTGCATGTGAGATATGTCTTTTGTATGACATTTTTCACTGTAGTTTTCGGTTTGTGCGGTTTTCTTTTATCACTTTGTTCTGCCTTGATAGCTATCACTTGCCCTTCAGTATAGTAAACACGCACCATCAAGGTGCTGGTTAGTCCACCAGCTTCATTTTGATATGTGACCTTTACTGTGCAGAATGATGTACATGCAGAGTTTGACACTAAAAAACATTTATCTGCAGAAGGGGAACAGTTTCTCTGTGCTCACCTTAAATCTGAGTTTAAAACAAGATTTTGGGACATCACAACTAGATTGAAAGCCACTTACATTAATAAATACCACTTACATTAATATATACAACTTACACAAGTATAAAAAATTAAAGGTTCCAGCACACATACACTTAGACTTTCTTTAAAAACAATAATTGCATATTTATAGATTCTGGCTTTTCGATTAGCCTAATTCAAAGTATAGTATGTTTTATATTAAACATGTCTGGAGGGGATCTTTAAACAGGTGGAAAAATACAAATACTTGTTGAAATCTCTGAAAGATTTATTCTTAAAGTGTTTTTCCGACAAAATATCCAGTGTCTGTGGAAAGGTCCCAAATATTTTTTGCAGCTTAGTCTTGAGTTATATTGTGTGTTTTTCTTGGATCACTGCTCCTAGCCAGCTCCTCATCTGTTTATTATAACAAAATTTGGGACAGAAAACACAGCAGCAGACGCAGCAGGCCTACATTTTAGTGTGACATGGTTAAATAATGTTTATGTTATGAAGTACTATGTGGAATCTACAGTAAAAAGGCTTACCAAATGGATCAGTAATAACACAAAGGCAGAAAAAGAGTGGTGCCGTCAAATACAGAAACGTGAGAATGTTTAATATGCTAATTATGTGTAGAGTTACAGGCAATCAATGACATGAGGAACACAGAAAATGTTTGGATCAAATGCTTGACTGCTCTGCCCTCAGGTCAATCCACTGGCTTTGTGTGTTGTGATCACGTATGGGGGAGAAGACTGATTCTGGAGCCAGTGAAGGCAAGTCTAGTCATCCACAACACACAAATCAGATCTGTCTGATATTTTTTCCTTGTGTTCTATAATAGCTAGAGAGCTTCACATTAACTGTGTAGATAAAGATGTTGCATAGTACCAAAGAAATTCAAAAGGATAACATTTTCACAGGCCTCCAAGACCCATCTGTCCAAAAAGGCATTTCATTAACAAAGCTTAGCATCAACAAAGATAGTCTGCTCGTTTATAGATCTTTTGACCCCATGCAGCGGCAAGACCCTTTAATTAAGTAAAAGTAGTAATACCAAAGTGTAAAAATAATCAAAAACATTCAAATCCTTACTTTACTTAAGGAAAAGTAGAGAAGTAATATTAGCAAAATGTACTAAAAGTGTCAAAAGTAAATGTTTTCATTATGCAGACTTAAATAATACATTATATTAATGGATATATCATTATATCATATCAACTCATCATACATATGTATGTACAATCTTAATCTGTAAAGTAACCAGTAACTCCAGCTGTTCAATATATGAAGTGGAGTAAAAAGTACAATTTTATCCTCTGAAATGTAGCAGAGTAACAGTAGCAGAACAAGGAAATATTCAAGCAAAGTTAAAGTAGCTCAACGGTACTGAAGTGCAGTACTGGAGTTAATGTACCGAGTTACTTTCCACCACTGCACATGGCAGGGGCGGATTGGCCATCTGGCAACTCTGGCAAATGCCAGAGGGGCCGGACCATTTTTTTTAATGTGGGCCGGTCAGATTTTTTTTTTTTTAATATACAAATAAATTGTCTTTACAGGCCGACAGCGCAGAGGACGGGTTTTTATCGCTTGCACGGTTTCACTATGTTTTTTATAATAATAATAATAATAATAATAATAATAATAATAATAAATATTAAGCATTTGGTCAGTCGGCAATGGCCGGGCTGGTCCCGAGATGGGCCGACCGACCCAATCAGAAGTTACTCAAATTGGGACATTCACTCAAAATCATGCACTTGCTCTAGGGGACGGGCAGCTCCGCCGGAGCTCTGACTGCTGTCCGTCCGCGCGGCCGTCTGACGGCATCAGTATTAAATTAAGACAGTTTCATTACCGATTAAAACATCTTGTTGTCGCGTTAAATAGTAGTCCAGTTCAGTGTTTTGGTACAGTTGGTTTTAACACCTGATGTGAAGTGTAGGCCTATAGGAGTACACATGAAAACCCTGAACAAGCAGCGTCGCTCTGCTCCGTCTTTCTGCTGTGCCCCATTCACGTAGTGTTTAGTTTTACACTATGTAGGTTAAACTCTACAATTAATCCGCGGTTCACATGTATGCATGAACTGTGGTGGTCCATTACACTGTAGTCTCAACATCACTGATCATTTTTGATCAATAGAATATAGAAAACATTACACTTCACAACGTTTTGTATCCATAACATGATTGTGTTATTGTACAATTTAGCAGTAAAAGCAGTAGCCAAAAGTCAACCCTACATTTTTCAACTTGGGAGCAAAACGTGCTCTATGGGGAAAAAAAGTTACCATAAAGTCCTGTTCATGCTAATTAAACAACTGGACCTTGGGGTCAAGTGTTGTCCTATCCAGCCCATGTCCCTGATGTGAAAGCCCCCTTACTGGACTACTGA
Source organism: Sander lucioperca (assembly GCF_008315115.2). Classification (NCBI taxonomy): domain Eukaryota; kingdom Metazoa; phylum Chordata; class Actinopteri; order Perciformes; family Percidae; genus Sander; species Sander lucioperca. The sequence continues at coordinate 22,917,859 of NC_050183.1, forward strand.
ATATAATAATATTCCATTATATTTTGTATTTTAAATTGTTACTTGCCACCAGAATTTTGTGATTTCCTTGCCATAAATATAGACATTTTTACCATAAATTGGTGCCCAAAAATTTATCAGAATGCAGGAATTGAAGTCTTTTACCCTCAAAATGTCCTGGGGGAGGACCCCCAGACCCCTTCTTCCCCCTGCTTTGTGTGTTCCTACAAAGACAAATTCCCCTGAAGGAAAGGAAAAACCCTGAAGTATAATTATAGACAGCCACAAAAACATATTAAAATTGCAGAGTTAAAACGGATGAAAAGATGGAGAACCAGACAGACAATATGTACAGTGTCAACAGAGAGAAACACGGACAATCAAACAGACAGACAGTGACAACAAAGAACATACTGTAGAGAATGACAGTAACAGCATACAAACGGCATCAACAGACAGACAGTATGTGTAAATTTGTTATAAACGTGTGCTCTTTAAAAAGTAGTAAGCATTGTTTGCCAGTTACTTACATTAAATGTTTAAAACTCTGTTACATAAGGTACTGCTTATATTATTTCACCATCTGTACACAAATGTAATTAGTGAATGCACGTGTCCGTGGGTGGGGCTGCATGGTAATGTGGGCTGGTGTGACTACAGTGCCAGGGCTGAACATTGGTCCCAGTCCGCCCCTGGCACATGGTGTGTTTTTAGCTACCTGAGCTGTGAGGCAGGCTGGAGCATTGTCATATGCCCCATGTTATTCATGTGTTGTTCTACTGCTAGACAACCACATCAACTCTGAGCTAACAATGAGCCGAGTCACATCCTATGTGTGTCATGTGAGACGGTAACAGTCGGGGTACAGGTGTTATGATGGTGATTTATGCTGTTACGAGAAGCCAAACAGGATGAAACAATAAGTGGATTGCCCTATCAAAGCTCCCCCTTAACAGAGATGGCTCATGACTATTTGTGGTATGTAAGAAATAACACAGGAAATGGCCAAGTGTAAGAATGAGAATAGTTTCATGCTAAGGCATTACTACGTCAAGTCCATTAGGCTTGTAACAAGGCAACCGAGAGTGCACATTATGCTTATAACTGTACACTGGTCACTTAACAATGAAATTAAGAAAAGAAGAATAAAACATATACTTGTAGTTTGATATTCTGGACTTTGATTTATAAAGGTGGTGTGATAAATGATTGTTGGATGACTGCATAGATGCACAGATATTAGGGCTGAAACTATAATGATCAATTTATCATCAACTTACTGGTTAATTATTTGATCCATAAAATATCAGAAAAGCGAAAAATGTCAATCAAAATTTCCAAGAGACAAAGGTCCAAAAACAAGCGTTTTTATTTTTATAAATATATATTTTCATTTTATTTTAAAGTGCCATTTTTTCTTGAAAAATTACTAAAATGATTACTAAAATTGTTTCTGCTGATTGATTGATTAACTGATTTAGCACTCACAAGTATTAAAGTATACTACTATAGCAGTGGTTCCCAAAGTGAGTGCCACACCACCCTGGGGTGCCTTGAAGATGGACAAAGGGCTGTAAGATTTATGTCAATTTTTCTATGATTGTACATTTTTTATAATGTTTAATGGAGAGGGAAAAAAACAAGGGCGACATTACCAAACTGAAGAAAAAATATTCAAATAACTATAAGTATGCAGTTTTTTACAGCAATGGAGGGGATGCCATGGGGGGGAAAGTTTGGAAACACTTCACTATACTACTGTAGTCTGGTATCAGTATAGTATAGAAGAATCTTGATTAGCACATGCACTTTTCACTAATTATTCTTCATATTAAAGCAATGAAACGTAGTTCTAATACTGCAACATAACACAAGAGCCCTACAGTAATAACCAATCTATCAGTTGACATTTAGACAAAATCAGCTGTCTCTAAAGTGCACTTCAAACACCAACATTTGAGGATTTTAAAACATTTTAACACAGACAGACTTATGACTCTCTTGTGACTGTCTGGGTCACTGATGCCAATGTCTGTGTCTAGATTGTTCCCCAGGTAGCACCTGACTATCAAACTCCCATCAGACCATTGGAAAACCAAACTAAATATGTTTAACTATTTGAACTTGGAAGTTCATCCATGACCTTTGAAAACATTATATGTAACAAAATAATCTAAAGTCAAAAGTCCACTTACTAGCTTTTCTGAACTGCATCTCTTTATACAGCTTTATTTAGCTTTATTTGCTGAGTGAAGAATGTTAGACTCGGTTGCAAGCTCCAAAAAGCAACTAAGTAGACCTCTGAGCTTTAATAATTTTGTTACATAAACAAAACAAAAAATTGCTTATTTTATGGCTGTGTTTTACCCTGGTCTATTTAACAGGACAAAGAAGAGATATCCAAGAATTTAGCCTTCGAAATGCAGCACATTGACAGACCTTGGGAACAAAGACCCTTTTCTATGAAATGGGGGTGTCCTGGTGGTTTTGTGGATTAGTGCATTTGTCCGGGAAACCATTCTCACTCATACCACTCTCCCATTCTTTCTCTTTGAAGTTCATGCACAGAACAACATGAAAACCAGCACTTGGATCTGGCACATACTTTATATCTTAACATACACAATTAGAAAATTCAAGTTCTTGCTCAGTCAACCAGAAGCATGCCGTCTGTTCAGAGACAGGATGAGAACGAGGACTGCTGGGAGATCAAGATAACCCAAGGCCAAATGCGTTATTGTGAGCTTCCTAGGTAGAAGGGAAATGATCAGTCAAACTAGCATGAAAAGGATCAAAGCGTCAAAGGATTTAATGACGCACAGTTGTGTTTATATGTCTTTACAGGATGGCATGTCATCTGTATTTCTTCCAAAGAACTACTTGGGACATTGATTCCTTAAGGATCAACATTTTCCAATTAGTCATGGTCATTATGGTACTGCATGGCTAAGTCAGTTAAGTTTTTGGTGTTATTTTTCACTAAAACAATCAGGAAGCGCTCCCTCTGACCCTAAAATAATTTGCTAGGATGACACTACATTCCTTTCCCATGATCCAGCTGCATCTGTCTGACGGATGAGCAAACTGATAGGGTGATGGACTTGCCCAAACGATGATAGACTATGAACTGACAGATAAGTAGAGAAGTTCTCTCAATGTTCATTAGTTCATTTTTGTAGATCCCCATTAGCTTCTGCAGTAGCTACATTGGTTCAATCATCCATTAAAGTTAAATCCGGGGCGACCTCTAGCTCACCCAGTAAGAGCGTGCGCCCCATGTAGGCCGAGTCCTTTGCAGATGCCCGGGTTCGAGTCCAGCCTGCGACACTTTTCTACGTGTCATCCCCCATCTCTCTCCCACCTTTCGTGTCTATCCTCTGTCACTGTCAAATAAAGTGAAAAGCCCACCAAAAAATAATAAGAAAGTTAAATCCATGAAATTAAAGACAATGTCAAGGAAGATGAGTGTATTCACTAATAGTCTGCCTTAGGTATGTCTGCATTGATTCTCTAATACTGTTTGGTAACTTATTCCTTTCTACAAAAGCCCTGCTTCAAGTTTGTCTTGGTGATTTGGTGCATAATAATAAAGTGTCAAGTCAAGAGATGATAATATACAATAGAAAAAAATGACAATGGAAAATATTAAAAATGTAAGAAATATGTTAACAACTATCTATTTTTAAAGTGAAAGAGCTGTACAGTTTTGTGCAGGAATGTGCAAAATATTGACCAGCAAAAGTTCACAGTATAAAATGTAAAGTACAAAGAATATGTGCATGTGGGGAGATAGTAAAGATTTGCGTAACACATAAAAGGAGAAGTGGATCAGGATAACTGGAAAATATTAGAATAAATACTGGATTGTAATCAGTGACCATGTACTAGAAAGCCAAACTTGATTCTGCACTGCACTGCGAGCTGACCAAAAAGGTTAAAGAAAAATGAAAAATCTTGTACTAAACATTAACTTACAAGCTCAAATTGGTGCATAAACACTACATAAATCAGCAAACAAATCAAAATTCATGTAAAATACATCACTGATAACGATAACTATTAGTTAAATCCAAATTTGACAAAGCAGACATTACAGGCCACATTCTCTGATGTAGACTAGCAACTGATCCGTCAAGCATAAACTATATTTTCTTAAGAAGAGTCTTCATTTGAAATTTGGTGGAATTCAGGACTAGGCAGCAGCTACTGTGGTAAAATAGCCAAGAGTAACAAGAAACACAGACTAAACTGAAAACATCCAGTGACAGAAAGGGAAGATAGCAAATGTGTATGGAAAGGTTTGTGACAAATCTTTTATTGTGGGAAATGACTCCAGTTCCCAGCTCTAAGACAATGGTGCTGTTTCAGGTCACTGGCCAGTACCTTCAGTCTCATTTACTGGTAGACTGGTACAACTCAGTATCCTGCACGTTAATTCATGTGACTGTAGGTGTGTGGGGAGTGATTTTCTTATTTATTATTTTACACCCTGTGGGATACAGTATTGCTGAGATGGATTCTGGGTCATTGGGCATAATCTGATATGAAATAAAACAATACTAAAGCTGCAACTGACAATTATTTTATTATCAAGTAGCTGCAGATTATTATCTCGGTTAACTGATTAATCGTTTTGTCTGTACAATGTTAGAAAGAAGTGAAAAATGCCCTGCATAATTTCCCACAGCTCAAGATGACGTCTTCAAGTATAACGTTTTGTATGACCAACAGTCCAAACATCCAAAGCTATTCATTATTATCATGTAGGACACGGAAAATCATCAAATTGTCACATTTAAGAAGTTGAAACCAGCAAATGTATCCCTTTTAATTAATCGGAATAGTTTTTATTTTCTGTTGATCGCATAAAAATCATTGATCGACTAATCACTGCAGCTCTAGACAACATGGAACAAAAGTAAATCTTGTGTCTTGTGTCTGTCTTTGGTCTTTTGGGGCAAGTCCAATTCAGGTCTCTACCTAGTCAAATCTAAGGTCCTTGAGGTCGAGCGACTCCTCTCATATACTCACATTGTTTTTACATTGTCATCTGAAACATTGGTATTATAAAAATACCACCACAGAAGAAAACTGCGAAATATTACAGGACTGTAATTGTACCTCAGCAATCTTTATTTACAATGTTTAATATTATGATTATTTTAAAAACATGGGAAAAATAAATAAATGTAAGAAGAACAAATCAGATAATGTCAGACAAGTTTCAAAGTTGCTGGTCCCAGACGTTTGCATCGATTTTGTGTCCGTTTCTTCTTAACCGACTGCGGAGATGTAGTCTCCTTTTCTATTTTAGCTTACTCAGCTGAGCATCAAGAAGGATTTATGATGCAGGACAATTCAATACTTCAGGTAAAGTAAAATATAGAAATCCCAGGTGACACAGATTTTGTGATTTGCAGGTCAAAAGACATTTAGATGTGTATGTTAAAGCTATAGTGCGTAGTTTCTGTCGCCCCCATGAGGAATTCTAAGTAATGACAACTTCTAAGTAATGACAACAAAACTTTGGGCGCGTCTACATGATACAAGCCTTCCGTGATCGAATGAATGAGTGAATTTCTTTATTTTACTTGACCTGTTGAATTGTCCTGCATCATAATACCTCTCCATGTTAGCTGAGTAAGCTAAAATAAAAAAGAGACTAAAACTCTGCAGTCTGTTAAGAAGAAACAGACACTTGTGCTCGAAAAGATGGAGCCCCAAAGTGTCGCAGACAGGGAGAGAGACAGCATTCTTATACTTTGAAATAATCTCTTCCTTCCTGTGTGTTATGGTGAGAGGAAACCAGTGACCATTTGTCTGTCGGGTTGTGCAAACAGAGGTGCCATGGTAACACCTCCTGTTTGTCCTAGGGTTAAACATGGTTTAAATATACAGTAATTTCTTCACACACTTGAATTGGAGTTTGTTCTGTTATTAAATGAGTGATTATACTTCTGTTAACAGTCTTGTGACTTTAAGAATCATATATAAAACCATCTGTTCCACTACATCATTAATAGAACGTCTTGTCAAAATGTTGTAGAGACAAACAGGACTGAATAAGAAATGGAGAGGGACAAGCAGCGGATCCTTAAAAAGACCTTTCTGTCTAACCTGCCGGCTCGGTGAAATTTGCCAGAGCTCTGAAATGCCCCAGAAGGATGATTGAGCAATCCCATCAGACCAAGTGAAAATAGCAGCTGAAATGTTGCACTCCATAAGATCGCAGTAAGATTTCCCTACATGAATCTGCAGCAGGAGTATCTAAAAATAGGTTAATAACCCAAGCTAGTCTAAACATGCACATGCTGAAGCAGACATTTCCCAACACATGAACTCTACTGGAGCAAAGGGTACAACTTTAACAACCAAGGACTCAAAACATCTGAATGTTAAAGGACATTTATCTCGTCATCACTGTCAAACACTGATCTATTCCCACATCTAGTCTGGACACGTATCAGTGTGGGTACCTCTACCCACGATGGGAAAGTTTAAACTTAATTTCAAACTAGAAGGGCAAAGACCTCTGCCAAGGCCATGCAATGTGTTGCAATGTTAACGAAAATGACAAATAATGTGTATCCGCTCCTAAATTTAAGAAATTCTTCCTTGGACCATGCTACAACCTTCCACCAACTTTCATGAAAATCAGGCCAGTAGGTCTTCGTAATCCTGCTGAGAGACAAACAAACTAACTAACTGAACTGAAAACATAACCTCCTTGGCGGAAGTAATAATAATACTAATAATGATGCAATTTAAAGATATTGCGTCAGCACTAAAACTCAGTTGCCGCACCATCCAAATTGATTACATCAGTATGAAATAATCAGACATGTGCTTTGATGAAGTAGTTTTTCCATTTCAGCAATCTTTAGTACTTTCAGTAATTTGCACTACTCAGCTCAACTCCAGATTTTCATCAAAAATCAAAAGAATTATAGCCTATATCCATGAATATGGTCCCTAAATGGGGATTTACTGTATGCACGATGCAGTGCGTTGACGGGAGTCTTGTCATAGATACCTACAGTGGGGGTAGGTTCTGTTCAGTATTGATAGCACCACCAAAACATTTGTCTAGAATCTAGGCCCTAGATGTATTGTACATGATCAGGTCGTATCCTCCTTTAATGACCTTATTCCAGTCTGTGTTCACATTCATTCATTTGCAGAAGGTTTGCAGTGAAGATGTGTTTGTGTTACTGAAAAACTGCAAATTACTGATTCTTTCTTCAACTTCCTTAATGTTGTCTTTAATATCAACAACCGTCTCTACCGTCATCAAAAACACGTAGGGGAAAACACAGGAAGCCCAAGCTGACCAATCACAGATCTTGTGGTTCCCATGTGGTATCTCTGCAGCTCTGATGTGTAGTTACATTTTTGAGGAGGCTAATGTATGTCAAAGCTACACTGTAACCCTTTAAGACACAACTATAAATACAACTTAACACTCTGTCACACTACTGTATGTTAAACTCAGTTGGCTCCAGACTATTTTGCATTTTTGTCTCCCACTTCCCCAAATTGACCAGATTTATTGTTAAGTTGCAACAACTGTGACAATTTTGTTGAAGCTTGTATTCTTAGATGAGAAGAAATCTATTCTCCTGCCTTGCAAACCAAAGGCTTCAATTTATATAAACAGGCATTACATCAAATTAAAACAAAGCTGAGAATAAAATATGTCCTCGGCCTTTTGTAATTTGTGAGTGACCACAAGAGAAAAAAGAAAACTCAGGAATCCAACTACACGCAGCACTTATTAATAGAAATTAGGCCACTAACGTAATCAGGACTTGAGCCAAGTCATTATACATGCACATTGATGTACAAAGCAGATGATCTCATTTAGAAATAATTTACAGTCTAATTCTCTACAGTCAGATTTCAGGACACAAAGCAGAACTGGCCGAAAGGTGTGATGACTATGGTGACGATAATAATAGAACAGGGGCTGTGGGCAGCTCAATGTGTGTGTGTGTGTGTGTGTGTGTGTGTGTGTGTGTGTGTAAGGTCAGAGAGAGGACAGAGTGGTGGACACTAGAAAGAGAATAACTGAAATTTACTTTTACCTGGGAGGAAGACAAAGAGAATATGAGTGAACTGACAGAGTGAAAAGTGGAAAAAATCATACAAACATAGCAGGACATTGCTTTAGCTTTGAGCTGGCAAATTGCAGTGTGGCATCTCTTTTCCATTACATTCCCTGGTCTGTACAGAGTCGGGTGACTCGCGACCACAGTCCCTGACTTCTCTCTGTTGCTGTCATTGAAGTGTGTGCTGGAACTACAACTCCATTAAACCCATAACTTTCTATTCAGTAAAGCAATCTTCTTAGAGAGCCATTGGTGGAAAGTGATTCAGGTACTGTGCTTAATTGCAGTTTTGAGGTACTTCTATTCATCCTTCTCAACAACATTTCAGAGGCAAATATTGTAGATTATTAGATAGATTTTTTTATACTTTAAGTACATTTTGCTGCTGAGACTTTTACTTGTAATGGAGTATTTTTACATGAATGTAATGGTAATTTTTCTTAAGTAAAGGATCTAAATACTTCTTCTACCACTATAGATACCACCATCATCTTAACCCTTACCATCCTGGCCTCAATCATCAACATCATCATCATCATCATCAGCAGCAGCAGCAGAGTCACCATCTTCTTGTTCCTTGTGATCATCCTAGCCATCCGTACTACCGCTTGTTATCATCCACGTCATTATCTTAATTGCAATAATCACCATCATCACCATCAAACCCACTCCACAGCGGCTAATTTAACCTTTGGCCAGAAACTCAGAATTGAAAGCCCCCGACCACATAAACCACGGCAGAATTTGAGTCCTCGCCACATTTTTCTATGTATCCATCTCCATAACAACATATCACACTAAAAGTAAAGTGCACTGCAAAAGAAGAAAAATATGGCTGAACCACAAACTCTTCAACACAGAGCTGCACCCCACCCATGGGCAAGCAAGCACAAAACACTGCTATTCAAAAGTCCGGCGCTGGAAAGAAAAAAGGGTCACCAATGTAAAAAGAAAACTGGTTTAAAACGCTGACCGCTATTTAACATGTAACAAAATTTAAGAAGAAAGTGAAGAGCAGCCTCAGGGTCAATTTTGTTTAACTGAAAATTATTGCAGTTTCAAACAGATATGGACAATATTTTGAGGCAGTTTGGGGTTATTTTGCCAACAGCTGTGACTCAACCACAATGTTTTTGTTTTGACCAATTACAATCATGTTACAGGCAACACTGCTCCCCTCCATTGACTTAAAAAAGGCCCCCTATGTAGTTTACTACTCAAATAGCAGCATGAACAGCTGTGAGTGATGTCTAATTTATTTATTTGTACTCAAACTATGTTTCCACAAATGAACAGTTTGGGGTTTTAATTGTGAAAAAAGTCCTCGCTAGAGAATCAATGTTGGTCCGAGATAATATGAGGTAACTTTACCCTGACAAGAAGTAAAGGCGGAAAATTAAAAAAGGGACCCAGCACCCAGGAAACCCCTCTGTGAAGATAAAAGGGGCAGTGATCTTTGTTTTTATGCCACAGGAATCCGGGTCACAGTCAAAATATTTGGTTAAGCCTATCTCCTGTCCTAGTTGGATATGTGAGAAACACTCCCTGGCACACATATATAGGCTAATTCATGCACACCCACATACCATAGAAGGTGCAGGGCAGCTGCATGTGTGTGAATATGTTGTAGGCTATGCACAAACAAAAACCACATGCACACAACATAGTGAGAGGAAGTGGTCATGGAGTAATTATGTCCTGGGGCTTACATGGGCCTTGTGTACCTGTCTAATGATTCAAACATGCAGCACAGTACAGTACACCATCTGTGTACTTCTGCTTTCTTTAGTATAGTCCAGTACTTTCCACAGGAAACCCTCAGTCACAGAGGTGGAACCCACCCAACCAGAGGTGGACGTCTCCAGAGCCCAATGTCTCCACACTTCCATAATTATAAATTAGACTTTGCCATCAGGGCTATTTTGTTTTTAAAGATTAAAGAAATAAACATTTAACATTACTAGACCGCATATTGAGAAAAATATTAGTTACTTATACAGATGACATGACACCAACTTCTCAAAGTTGCTGAGTAAACTTTATGTTGTTGGGTATTTTAATAAACTATTGTAGTGTCATTTAGTTTTTTTCCTTGCTCTGTTCCATTTCCTTGTGATGATGCCCTTGCGACAGTCCAAGCCAGCAGCCTGACGTGCCTCCAGCTGAGCCAGAATACCCACTATCCTCCTGGGATGAGACCCAGCCTAGTTTTTCACAGTCTGCACTCAAAATCAGCATCAGTTATTTCAAGCTTTCTTTGCTGCTTATTTTCATTCTCAACTAAGGTTTTGGGAGTTTTAACAAAACTTAATTTCACCAAATTCTTAATTTTAAAATGGCACTTGACAGTTGTAACAAACACTATTGGAGCCACCCTCTATTATACAATCCACCTTAGACGGGGCGACGCTGTGTCCCAATGTTTAAAGATGTACTGAGTGTCTTATTACAACTATCACATATGAGCATAAACTGTCAGACTAAGCAGGTGAAAGAAGACAAATAACACACCACAGTGCTCTTATCATTGAGCATAAATGGCCTTAATGAGGGCAGAAGTTAGTTTTCCATTAAGGGTTTGAATCATGGCACAAACATAATTAATTTAGGATTATTTATGTAGGAATAATATATTACACATTTTTTGATAATAATGCATTTCTGCTCTAATGATGGCCTTCAAGGAGAATAAGTGATTGCTTTGTACAATGTGATATTCCATGTACATTTTAGAAAAAATACTGATAACTTATTAAAGATACCTCCTATGCAGTAGTTTTTCTAAGAGTAGCATATTTGTTTTTCCTCCTGCTTTCCTGATTCTTTTAAGTAAGTGTAATAATGTGAACCTTTAAATAAAACTGCAGTGTCCAGACCAGGCTCTTTAGTTTAAATCTCTGACACAACATCAGTGTCTAGTCTACCAAAACTCTCACTCTTCCCAAACTCATTTGCTCCTTTGACGTCTGCTGTCCCATGATGGTGATGTATGCTGCTTTAAGGATAATAACACCAAAAATATTTGTTAAGGAGCACTGTGGTGCAGAAATACCACAACAACAATTACATTCTTGAAGTGTCAGTTCACCCAAATTACAAAGAAAAATAATCATGGTTTTCTATTTATCCCTACATATGGCACTGAGCCTTGCAGTACGTTTTAGTTTGGAGATTGCAGTTTCAATACTTCTACTTTATAGTCAAGCGATGCCTTTTATGTCAGAATTCAAATAAAGACTGATGTTCCCTTTACAGATTTTTTTCAATTTAATGTAAACATTTCCAATATTTCACTAGAAAAAAAGCAAATACTTCAGGAAACAAACAAAACAACATTAATTTGTTTTGCAGAAATGTTCTTAGCTTGTTAATCATCTTGCATCCCCCAACACTTAGCTTGGAAATCACTGTTATGAGAATGTGTAGGCGTTCCCAGTAATTACTATGTAGAAAGAATTAAACTAAACTAATATGGTCAGACTAGAAATCTGCTTGGCAACAAAGTCAAATTTACCAGTAGGGGTGTGCAAAAAAATTGATTCACATTTGAATCGTGATTCAAGCTCTACCGATTCAAAATCGATTCATAGAATTCCAAAAATCAATTCATATTTTTTAATAACAAATTATATATATATATATATATATATATATATATATATATATATTTTTTTTTTTTTTTTTTTTTTTAAATTGTATGTCTACTGCAATCACATGGGAAAAGTAACTACATTTATGTACTGTGAATCGTTTTTTTGAATTGATTTACCAGTCGTGGAGACCCTTCGATATCATGATTTGTTTTTTTTAGATATATATGTATCATGTATATGTATGTGTCTCAAATACCAGACTAAAAAAGTAAGGATGAAATATACAAATAAATCTGAACACTCCCAGACTTATTCACATGGTAAACTGCTTGACTCTCTTAACCGCAATAACACAGCCCACAACCTATTCAAAACATCACTCTGCTAAAACTGCTGCACCCGAAACCATAACATCTACTGAAGTTGGATTTTCTCACCCAAACATGTGACAGTGCATATAACCACATTCTAGTTGAGGATTACTATAATGATGAGAACCACATGAGAGGATTGTTTGATGTATTGGAAATAGGAAGTAACACTACACACAGCCTGGACACACATCCAGTAAGGGGAGGAGTTCAGGGACTCTGAGAAACACTATACAATTTAGTGAAGAGTTTCTTGAAATAAGACAACTTCAAATGCAAGAACATGTTCAGCAATTGAAGAAAGAAAGAATCTGAAAAATAATTCCTTATAACTGACACCAGATAAAACACTGCAAGAATAGAATCAAGTGTGCGACAGCATCAAGTGTGTGTGGTTGTGTGTGGTTAACTGTGTACCCTGACCTGTGAGCATGGTTGGCGGCGTGGAGTTTCCTGATAACTTCCTCGCTGAAGTCAAAATGAACCCTTCCTCTGGCACAGGGTGAACGCCGGTACATCGCCCCGACACACACATGCACTCATGCACACACTACACAGCACATACCATCACATACGTAACTACAAACTAGATCGACTGGAACACACCCAGAGTGTTAACAGCACAAGTGCAGCATTTCACACACAGACCAAGCATAGAGTACAAACGTAACACACTATCATACACACATTTGACAAGTCAGCACCATTAGTGACACACGGTAACATGTATACACACCTCTCACACACTTAACATCACAAAGCTCACTGATATCACACACTTTATCACACAACTGTAAATGAAAACCATTAAATGTATCTATCAGCTACTACAATCAAGTACCATCACATATTCACACACACCTCAAATAAATAGCAAGCCATCACTTATTCAGGGTACACAGTCATACATTTACATGACTGCTACCTATACAGCATCTGTTTAAAAAGTTTCTAAGCAGGATATCCATCAGCCCCTCGTCGGCACAGATAAAAGCAGCAAGCCGGTATCCAAACACCTTCTCTACACACTTGATCTCACGTCACACACAGCAGCAACATAAGCAGCGGTCCATACGTCACATCACGGAGGTCTTAAGCCCTCATTCACACTCTGACACTCTCTACTCTCTCTGCGGGCTCTTCTGTTCGTCACAGGCTATACTTCCTCCCCACAGTATGTGTGTGTGTGTGTGTGTGTGTGTGTGTGTGTGTGTGTGTGTGTGTACTGTAGTGTATGGAGCTCTGTTCCCTTCAGCGACCAGCATAGTAAGAAGGAACAGCCAAGTTCTGGAGTGGAGTTGCTGGAATGGAGTCATAATTCATCCATCAGTGACAGCCTTGATAGCTTTAATTAACACTGTATGTATGGAAAAAATACAGACGCATTATGGTTATATATACACACACACACACACACACACACACACACACACACAGCTTTAAACCAACTACACTGTATGTATAATTGCTATGTTGTTCAAATTATAATGATTTAAGTGAGTTAATTTTGCATTAACATTATGTCTGAAAAGCCTGAAAAAGAAGGAAAGATGGACTATAAGGTTTACTCTTATTCTACAGTAAATGTATATGCATCAGATATGAATTTATGGTGTCTTGTAAGCCCATGCAGGCTGCATAGAGTTGTATGCATGACACAATAATAAAAACACCAACACTTTACTGCAAGTCCCCCTTATTTAGTTTGTATAAACAGTATATAAACACATAATAAATAGCTAAAACACAAAAAAAAATATGTTGTTGTGGAGGCTGGTGTATAAACAGACAAATTATGAAAACATAGTAAAACACTGTTGTAATATTATATAAAATATGTCTTTACAATGTGTTATAAACTATTTATTAAATGTTTGTATACTGCTTATGAATGCTAAATTGTGGAGTTTTGATTCACTGTCTTTCCGTCAACCTGGTCTACCTTAACTGTCAGTTCCTGTCTGTGTGTGTCTGTGTGAGGAAAGAGGTGGCATCTGGCACCTTCGCAGGGGACCACAGTGCCTGATACAGTACAGTATAGTCACATCCAAGCCCTCATATACAGTATATGGTAACCGTGATGACAGATTTGTGATAAATAGCAGCACATACAGAACAGCAAATGCGCTGCAGAAATATAAGAAAAAGGGATAAAAGATACAGTACTTAGAAATACATTAAATTTGAAGCTACTGTAATATGTCTTTCTATATGTGGCAATATACAAGACAAGTCTAGTTGAATAACCAACTATCTGACTGTAAAATAGTCTTCACAATAAAAAACATTTGTAAAATATAATAAAGTAATTTTAGTGGATTAAAAAAAACAAATGACATAGACAACAGTGAGCATGTTATAGCTATAGGATGTAAACAAGGCACCTATTAATAATACTTGTAATAACTACACTTTGTCATTCTGCCATGTAATATACGTAGCAGCAGCTTGGTATCAGTAACAAATTTCAACTTGCTGTTCCAGTGCTGCATGCATGTTGTGCATTTTTATGAAAATCAAACCGAAGCATAATTTTCTATTTGAGTAAAGATCCCATTGATTGTGTGAGTAACTCTCTTCTATTTCTCATAACTTCCTCAAACAGTAGTCAGTAACCTTCCTGACTGATGAAGGAGTTTCTAATAACTACAGTTATGACAGGTCAAGTATGCTTCTCAGTCATTTATTTGGAAATGTTCCATGAAGATGACACATAACACACTCACTTAACAAAACACTTAAAGGGAGGAGTAGGGCTACAGAGGCCAAAACTGAATCACTACTACATTCCCACACTCTAGCTCGCCCCACTGCTTCATCATACACACTGAGATTAGAAATGGGAGAGGCGGAAGATGTGGTAGCCACAGGGCTGTGTATGTCCTGCGAGACAATGGGATTCCTCCTTAATGTGCTGCTGATGGTTAACCATAGAAGAAGAAGATACAGAAAGAGTTCTTCCTCACACTATAATGGTCGTCACCTATGGTATACCAGTGGGAACTGGTGCAGATTCTGAAAACACTGACATACAATTGATAATGGTTATACATGTAAATGCTTAAAGAGACAACAGTTATGTTGTTCAGATTCTTAAATGCCATGCAACCAGCAAATCTGTGTCATTATGGCAAAAATATACAGACAAGGATTATTTTCATTTCAGGATAACCATCCTAATTATTGTTTATTATTGTTGTTTAACATGTTATTCCAAGACAAAGCCTTCTCTACTTGATCTAATTATGTGGTGTTACATAATTTAGTGGCAGTGACAGTTAAATCATGCTAAAAATAGAGACCTTTGATTTGAGCTCATGATTTGACCTATAAAACTTACAATAGACACAACAACTATAATCAACTTAAGTGCTCATGTACAGTACATGTACATTTTTGTTTACATTTGCAGTTAAAATGTAACTGCCACTTTTATCCAGAGTTACTAATACAAGGGAACAGTTGAATAACTAGTGAACAACACTACAGTGTAAACTGGCAAAAAGAATGACAGTGTTTATAAGGCTTGGTGCTGCTGTGTTTCACTGAAATTAATCAGATGCGAAATAAACTTTATGCCTAGACACAGCAGCATTATAATAAACAAAACCTTGGCAAACATAACAAATACATGTATCTCTAGTTCTAATTGTTTGTACGTGCTATTGTAGAATATGTTGATGAAACCAAATCACAGCCACCCAGTGAAACCGTTCACTATTGGGCAGGGCATTCTGTATTCTGGCCTTCTCTTGTGCTGACAGCCCAAAACAGCTTCCAGTGTTGATGGGTAAAACCATAGACTGCATAAACTCTTATGCTTAAGTAAAATGAAGCAGGATCCCTTTGTGAACATCAGAGGGCACCATTCCACATTCTCAGGCCTGCATCCACGAGATGGCAGTGTGTAACTGTATTATATGGCATCCAGATAAAGCATGAAACTCATATTTACAGGATGGCATGCAAGATGTGCCACCAGATGAGCCATGCTATATGGAAAGCACTCAGAGCTGGAATTACACAGGATTTGAAAACAGTTCCTTCAAATGTATTGTATTGAATTGTGAAACTGTATGTTGTCCTGCACGCTTACGCTTTTCTTGGCCAGGTCGCCGTTGCAAATGAGAACCTGTTCTCAACGGCCTACCTGGTTAAATAAAGATTAAAAAAAATGGTATTTCATGTTGGATCAAAATGACGGAGATAATGGTTGTAAAGCAGCCGCTGTGACTTGAGCCTGTACCCATATCTGTGAATAAGGATGAGAGGTGGGTATGCTCTGAATACCAAGCAAGATGACAAGCACATAACTCTAGCACATAATTACACAACAGGGATCTTCACTAAAATCTTTTGTTGATGCATTTTAACTTTAAGTGTTAATTTATTTATTCAACTGAAGTCTTGTTTTTGATTCAAGTCAGACATTTTTATCATTTATCTTAATGTAAAACTTTTTTTTCGGAGATATGTATGTGTGTAATTTGAGTGCATGTACATGCGGAACAGCACCTTTTTTGATCTGGTTTGATTTGGATTCACATAGAAGAGAACCATAATTAAACATCGATCAGACATCCATTTGACAGCTTAAGGGTAGCCTGTCAAATTGTAGCTGGCAGACGGCTCCTCTGGCTTGTCCTTGTGATTTAAATCAATATCACACTGCAGATGAGGCAACCGAAAAAAAGACATACTTTAGCAAAATGTCTTTTGTCTTGGTGCGCCAGAAAGAAAGACTGCAAATAGAATCTCAGATATATTTGACAGAGCCTGACAGGCACAACATCGCCTTTGACATGAAAGCTGTCTCTCTCATACAAACACACACACAATCACATTAAATCAGGATCAAACAACAGGCATGATCCCTGAAAGCTATTTAAATATCAATTCTAAAAATTGAGAAAGGAAGAAAGAGGCAGACAGAGTTCAGAGGGGCCGAATGATACACGTTTATAAGACAGAGGCTGACAAAGGAACCTAGACAGTGTGAAAGATATGAAGTGATTTTACAGACTGGGGAATATACAAATCTTAATTCTCATCCTCTCTGATTCTGACTCAATTCACAAATTCCAAAAGTGCATGCGGACATGGGTATTTCAGTTTAAAAAGAAACGACTGAACTCTGAACTACAAGTGCAGTAAAGTTTCTAGCTATAATGGTATGTAGACAAATCTAAGTCTAACCAGCCTGATCTTCAATGTGACTGATTCACATCTTGTGATTCCAAGATATCATCATCATAAATCATTGGGTATTCGTCAGATGTCACTAATCCACAATAAATACCGCTTCTTCATTAATGCTGTTATTAAAGGGGAACTATGCAGTGTTTTTTTTAGCTTAATTTACCTTAAATGAACAGCTTCGGAGTCAGTGGAATGGTTATATGACTTTTTTCGGGTTGAATGGTGGTCGTCTCGCTCCCCCCTAGCGCCTGTGAGCGGAAAAACCACACCTGCAACTTTTGGCTGGCGAGCCGCCAGCCTCAGTGTCAGGAAGTATCGCGTGATATCAGGTCTCGCGATGTAACAAATTGCTTCACGGCACCGCACAGATACACTCCCCCATCCAGGAACCGGCTAGCTATAAGAACAAGGTAACGATCGAGTTTTTCACACTATCGTGATGGCCGGCAAAAAAGAAGCAGAAAGCTAGGAAAGCATTGTCGGAGGAACAGAGAAAGAGGAAACAGCAGACTGAAGGAAGCAAGTTTTTACACAGTGTTGCCAAATGTCTATTCCGAAGCTGTAGGGGGAGCTCTATAGAGAAACCTGCGAGCAAAAAGCGAGAACACAGCGAAGAAATTGCCAAAACTGCATAGCGCCCCTTTAAATTCACTGTTTCCACTATCACTTACATTCATTTAGTCATTCTGGGCTACCAGCTCAATTGACCCTTCGAAGCCCCACCCTCCTTAGTTACTGTTGCTACCCCCGACAAGCTTTCGTGCCTGGCACGTCTATTACAGTAAGTATGCACCGGCGTCAGACATTCCCAAGGAGATAATTAGTAATTTTTGGCGAACAGGTGAAATATCTGAGAGAGCAAGACAAAAGGGACTTCAGTATGCATTCGAGGGATATATCCACGACATAATATGCAACCGATTAGAGAATAATTTCATCAAAATTGAAGCTAAAGCCTATAGGTCATGCAATAATGTGAGCCGCCTCATACACTGACCATTCAAATGGGAAACACACAAATTGAGGAACAGCTATGTTCATGCACAGCAGGGTAAGTGACATTTGAAAATAATCTTATAATTGTAAATCAAACAGCTTATCCATAAATCTTGTGGAATACACAAGACATTAGCCTGACCACTTTGCAATGATAACATTCTCCTGCTTATAATTTTAGCGATTAACAAAATGCTGAAATATATTTTAAAGTATGTCAGTGAGCCTCTGTCTTGCCTTTAATCATCTTAAGGACTGGTTAATAACAGATGTGTACCCACTCGATCGCTCTCTGGGACATGTTTTCATGCTAATCGAATGTGTTTGGAGCTTAAAACAAGCTAGCGCGGACCGCCGATTAGCTTAGAAAGACAGTAGCTCCCAAGACGGTGGCCGCCTGTATACGAGAACGCGACTGTCTTTATAATCTATCTTTTTAATAAACTGTCTGTACACTTACAAAGTTCTCAATTCTTCAGTTAACATTTAGGGACACTCATTATGCTACCGTTGAAGTGTGGTGATATTTTGAGCCTTTTTAGTGGTATAAATAGCGATTTGTTTTTACCTTCCCTGTGCCCCGAATACTAGCATTGTAAGCTAATCAGCGGTCTGCGCTAGCTTGTTTCAAGCTCCAAACACATTCGATTAGCATGAAAACATGTCCCAGAGAGCGATTGAGTGGGTACACATCTGTTATTTAACCCCTAGGTTCGTTTTGCGCCACATTTTACGTTCAAATATATATGCATTATGAACAAAGAACCATCATTATTTCCAAGCAATGCTGTTTTGAGTTAGCTAGCATTAGCGTGTTCTTGCCTAGGAGCAAACATATGTGTTTTTGTTAAAGCAGCCATATTATACTCATTTTCAGGTTCATAATTGTATTTTAAGGTTGTACCAGAACATGTTTACATGGTTTAATTTTCAAAAAACACCATATTTTTGTTGTACTCTAGTGCTCTCTTTCACTGCTGCAGATCCTCTTTTCAGCTGGTCTCTGTTTTAGCTACAGAGTGAGACCTCTTTTCTTCTTCTTCTTCTTCTGTACTATCTTTGATTGCTCTTGCACATGCCCAGTAGCTCAGATGTAGATCATGTCAGCTAGCTAGCTCCATAGACAGTAAAAGAAAGGCTGTTTCTACAACTTCGGTCAGTTACAAGGCAGGATTAGCTGGGAGACTTCTAAATGAGGGCGCACATGTAAGTAGTTCTTTTGTAGATTATGGTGAACTTGTGTGTGTTGTAGCAGTGCTTTGCTATTGAGAACGAGGTAGCATGCTAGCGTTAGCATGCTACGAGCTAATGGTTGCAGTTAGCCTGCTCGTTTCGGCTTGTGATGTCACAAGCCGTGCCGATTTTGAACAGCTCACCCAGAGACTGAAGGCAGGACACATTCAGAAACTGTATCTCACTCTAAACAGCATGGATGGATTTTTTTCAAAGTTTGTATGTGTGTGGAAGCACCAGAGACACAACATAACACCCCAAATCCCAGAAAAAGTGATTTTTTCATAATATGGGCACTTTAATACTGTCAACATTTAGCTAGTTGTAAATGGGGCCTCCCACACTGCTTGATCCACGCCCAGCCTTTCTCCCCTTGGGTTTTAGGTTTAGGGAAGGGAACAAATTCCACCGACCCGTCCAAACTTTTAGGATACCGGGTATCGGATTTGCACAACGCTTCGGCGTACGGTGTTTCCCTCGCTCGAAAGCTTGACAGACCTCCCACGCCTAGTTACGGTTGCTAAGTCACGATTGGCCTGTGGCTTAGCGAAGGGTCAATTCTAAGTGCCACAGCAGTTGTGCATGGTAGCACAGTTTTTATCACTATATGCCAGGTATCAGATCGGTACTCAATATTGGCAGATATCCTGAGTTTAGGTATCTAAATGAGGATTTAGTTCATCGGATTGGTTCATCCCTAATCTTCACAACTCTTGTTCATCCCTAATCTTCACAATTCATGTCGGACCTCAGCGACCATCACAAAACATCACCGTGTGAATGTCCACCATGCAGAACCACTGTACAGAACTAATTAAACATCTTAGGACTTGCTTTTGACCTGGTACATCTATATATATATTCTTCATGAAGACTTTTTTTTCCAACACTGGCTTGGAGATCTTTTGCATTTTGCTGAGACACCTAAACAGCAATCAACATGACAAATTAGCAAGCATCTTTCAGGTGACAACGGCTTCCTTCCTGCTTCTGGTCCAGAGTGGCAGGGCATTCCTCAGCTCAAACATTTATTCCACTTAATAAGGAGTGTCTTCCACAGATGCAAGTATGACACTTAAGTAGTCTTGTGGAGCAGAGAGGGACCCTCTTTGGTCTACAAGTCACTCTCATAGTGTTGGTGACAATGATAAATGAGCCCAGTGATAACATGATCCTGATATGTATTAGTGCAGTTGTATTTTTGTTATCGCCAAGGTTAACCCCACAGTCTGAATTTGTCTATGTTCATTCATGTTAACTTTGACATCACAGATGAGGCGATTATTGAGTTGCCACAGAAACGACGGGCATCACAAACACACAAAGACACATAGGTCTCTGAGGTCTGACTTTAGCATGAGAATCACTCCAAACACTTCATTCATCCAATTATTACTTAACATATCACTCATCCAGTGGCCTCCATTCAAACTGACCGAAGCAAAAGGAAAGGGAAGAGAAAAATAAATAAAAGAGACAATGAGCCCTTATCAACCAGGTGCCACATTCAATTTTTCAGATAGAGGGAGAATTTAAGATCAACAGGTGTCTGTCCTGCAGGTCTTACTAAAACATAGCTTTCCCGATCTCCCCCTACCCTCTCTCTCTGTATAAATATAATTTCCCTCTCTGAAAAAGAGGGCACGGCAGTCAGTTCCCCTGTGATTAACCTAATCCCCTAATCGCAGAGCAGTGCTCCTTTCAGTACCAAAACCATACCATTTTAAGCGTCAGCAGCACTCACACTGTGATAACCAGGGGGCACACTCTGAAAAAAAGTGTGAATTTTAAGCAGTGCAGAGCTAACACCACTACTAAATATACTAACGAAAGCCATAAAAACAAGAGCTCAAAAAGAGCAACAGTACAACATAGCTTGACTGTAAGAACACTGATGCTTGGGATACTTCACTGTAAGGTCGGGGCTTCTGGAAAGCTGGGGCTAACGTTAAGATAGCTGTCAGTAAATACCTCCAACAGGTAGGCTGTTTGTACATGTGTTAACAGAATATGTGATGTGTGGGTGTGGAGGCTTCGGAGTTGTTTAAAGGTACTTTTTGACTGAGTTGGTGTGCATAACAAGTGTTCACTCAGTGGTGGAAGAAGTATACAAAAGTAAAAGTAGCAAAAGTTATTTATTCTTCCCAGTGTCAGTGTTTTATTATTATATATCAAGTTGTTAGATTAATATTACTAGTGCATTAATGTGTGTGTTGCATTTTACTGGTGAAGATGTTTAAGGCTGTGCTAATTATAACTATACTTACATTAATATACTGTTGGGTAGCTTAATCTACAGCAATGCCTCATATTCTATAAGATCATCATGTGTATAGTGTCGCTGTCCTGTGAGAAGCATGTATCTCTTAAAAGTCAACTTTTCATGAGCTCAGAAAAACAGCCCTGTTTTCAGCTTTGTGATGATGCATTTTCAGCTGATCCAAGAGGGGTTTTAAATTATTTATTTAGTAAAATAACCAGGGGAGAATCTTCACAGATCAGGTCAGATGTTGTTAGTGGTCCCCCGCACTCATTTTAAAACCAGAGGGGATTGTTCAAATGCTGTTGATTCTTTTAAAAAGCAGTTGATGACTTGGCTATTCAAACAGGCTTTTAGTTAGACAAGGGATTTTATGGCTGTCTGATTTTATGTACCCATGTTTTGTCTTGTTTTCCAATTTATTGTAAAGCACTTTGTGATTTGTATCCGTGAAAAGTGCTATATAAATAAACTTTACTATATAAATAAACTTTACACAGAAACACTTAATCCCTCAGTTTGTCAGATACATAGTGGTGACATTGTTTTGTTATCTGGATATGAATATGTTTTCATTTTTGTCCGCACATGTGGCATCTGGTCCTGTTCTGTTAAAATAAAAACAACATTCACTCAAACAAAAAAAGTTTGCCTCACTTCCTCAATGATCAAACTCAATTATTTAGAGCAACTACGTACTAAATGCAAAGGAAACCCAGCACATCATCACGTCATTGCTGCATTTCAAAGACACACAACACACATTATATTATAGTCTACCATCTGGTAGTGTGTGTGCATGTCCTTCTGCATGGTGCTTGGTGTTTTTACAATATCATTTTTCCAGCAAGTCCAGTCAATGACGTGCATGCATACGTTTGTTGTGGTGAGGATATTTAAGGCTAAGAACATGGTGGATGGTGTTGAGGGTTAGAGGGCTTGATCCTGATGAAGGAACGGGGATTCAGGTAACAGGGCCCATGTGTGCCAAGTTTTCTCTTACAGGCTCTTTCCTTCCAACTTCTAAACATAGCACCTTTTTTTATCTGTTCCATCTCCAACTGAAATGCTGCAGGATCAGTAGGTAGGAGTGTAAACTGCAAAGTGGTTCAAAACAATGATTCACTTCAGGTGCATAGATCAAGCAGAATGAATGAGGGAATGTTCACCAAATCACTGAACTTCCAGCTCTGCATACACTTCAGCTGTTCAGAGTATGCATGGGAGGTCCTTTTTTAACCAGCACATAAACTAAGCTTGTGTTGTAGTCGGAATAGATTTTTGAACAAAAGTACATAGTTTCAAGGCTTACTGCTATACTATCTCAATGCAGTGCGTGTTGTGAAACAGTGATTAGCTGCTGCTACCATACTTTGCACTTTTAATACTTTTAATCCTGCTTCAGGCTAGGTTTAGATTGATTATCAAAACATGTTATATCTGGTGGATGATCTTTTTCCGAATTGCATAAAATTAGATTGGGTGCCACCGAAATCTCCTGAGAGGAAATGTATTTCTTGTTGAAACCCCGTAATATCACATTTCACTTAGACAACGTGAGAAGCACTTATTGTAGAGTTTAGGCCAGCTAACAGTATATCCAGACATACAGAGCACACTTAAAGTTGGCTATAAATCCCCATTTAGCAATGTAAACCCAAGTATGGCGAGACATTTGTTGAATTGAAATGCAGATGTGCACGAGTGAGTTGACATGGGTGGCAGTGTTTGTGCAGCTGGTGAAAACAGAGACTGAGAAAGGAGAGCAAGAAAAAGAGTAAAATAAAAAAGGGGCAATTTTCACACCACAGCTCTCCTCTATGCACTGAGGTGATTTTCTTGCAGCTAAGTTTTATCAGCAATTTCCAGCGATCTACAGAGAGCACACCTCTGAGCTTCCACCACAAGGGACTGAGTCTAATGAGAATGACACACTTTGTCCTTACACAGCAATTATGTTCACATGAAAAAGCACGCACATATACACACACACACACACACACACACACACACACACACACACAGTTTGATACTCTCAACCATCTCCTAGAAATTACATTCATATACAACTAATTTGCAACAGTGAATATGTTTTGAAGGAATCGTTAAGCCGTCTGGATTACGTTTTCTATTAACAGAGTGAGGAATTGTTCATTAACGTACATTTAGCAAAGAGCAATAATTGTTGATGCTTAATGTAACAGTAAAATGTTCACTGACAGTATTTATTTAATTTTTTTTCTGCCAACATATCCCATCTTGCAATATAATATCCACTTATAGTGCCTATCCTCACATTATTACACTTTTTTATGGTTATGTTTTGACACTTGGTTAAGGTTAGGGAAAGTTTATGGTCTAGATTTAGTCACAATGTGTTATTAACATTTAACCGAATCCAAACATTTTCCCTAAACTAAACCAAATTGTTTTTGTTGCCTAAACATAATCACAGGACTCGGGAACCCTGGCCTCTTGTGTCAAAGTCCTGCGACTCCGGTGCGGTACACAAATAAAGCACTTCATTCAATAAAAAAATGTCACCACAACGTAACTGGCAAAACAATTTAGTAATATATAAACATTATTTCTAGGAGACTCAAATTGACACAAACTCAAACTAACACATCTTTACACCCACACTGTGAGGGGCAACAGCAACCTTTATCTTCACATACCAAACTCAGGAGTGACAACGGTAGCAGAAAGGGCTGATGGGAAAATCCAGACCAGATGGTGTCGTTGTCATCGCCTCTGTTACCATTGTAATCAAAAATCTATTTGTTTCTTGTTTGTTTGTTGTTCTCTTCAGGTCTCAATAACTTACTTGTTTCGATTCATAGATGATGAAAGTGTAAGACCGGTATTATTGAACAAATCTTCTTAAGAAGTAGAGCGACACACAGGCGACGCATCCTGGAGTACCACCATGGATCGTCTCAGGACAGTTTCAGAAATTCATCAGGACATAATCGCAGCATTCTTTGATAACTTGCTCTTGGTTTTCAAAAAAAAGCAGCAGGTAGTAGCTCAGACTGGCCACATAAATCCACCCTCCATGTTCATTGCAGTCATCTCTCAGGTACTGCAGGTCAGCCGTTTTCAGCAAATAGGATGAGACAGAAAGTGAGTTCCAGCCAATTTAACAATCATCATTCTGTCATTCAGAAATTTCCCAAGTTCTCACAAGGCCAGCATTAAAAAACTAAGACCAGAAAAACTAATACAATCTTTAAAAAAAAAAAGATTAAAGAAAATGTTTCCTTCATGTAAATACTAATAATCCTTCGATCCAGTGTTGATCACAGCATCTGTTTCATGCCAATTTTCCTCCAAGCATTCAGAGCCATGTGTCACGTCTCCGCCTGTCCCTGTCCTGCTGAAATTAACGCTGTTCCTCTTTCTATTCTCTGACTCAATTCAGGTCTGCGGGACCCTGCACAGGTCACATTTCATGGATGTTCTTTGATCACCCAGCCCCAAGTAACGAAGGTATATATATTTGCATTGGCCAAAACAACAACTGCTGAACAATTTGGCTTTCTTGGCAACAACAAATGTCACATCAAATTCCAGTTTAACTTTTTTGATTTAATAAAATAACGAAAAAACTTCCTTAAATTCCTCAGAACATCTGTCTGTAAATACTGATGCATCCGACTTCTTTCTCCACTCCAACTACAAGTCAAGCCAATGGTAATAACAAGAGATTTAACATCAATTGTGGTTTTTCAGTCAAATTTCAGCCCAGCAGTAAAGCAATGACCCTCTCTGGCAAAAACATTCAAAAAGAACTGTATCCTTGTTGGCTCCCCTTCTCTTGTTACTCGACTACTTCCTTCATAGCACTCTCTGTGTCACAGCAGCTACGTCTGTCTCACTGTACTTGCTGATTGTACCTACACAGGGTTTGATTACACATAGGCACACGGTACAAGCCGATAAGGACTACAGCAACAACTCTAGCCCGCATCGAGACACACAATCCACCGCTTTTAAAAGCAACACACACATCGAGAGCTGCATGTTTCTTAAAGCCAGCAATGCTGGCTGATGTGCAGCTTGACACTTGAGACTGTGTGTATCAAATAGCATTCAGTAAACACAAACTGCAGCTGAATACACAATCTGTTTTTACACGGGTGCCCACTTTCTTAGTCTATTCAAAGTCCTCTATAAAACAACATGTTAATCTGCTGTGCAACAAGTGGGTTCGAAAGCACTTGACTCATGGCTCTGTGTGGTCGGCCATTGTTTGCTTTGAAATTTTTTTTAGTGCATGTATTGTGGGCTCAGGAATTTATTTTTTGAAAGTATTTCTATGGATAGAACAGGAAATGCTTTTATGTTCCATAAACTGACTGATAGATCAAGATGAATTTATATTGGACAAACTCGTAGTTTTTAAAACAATACCCAGTAGGTGACAGTAAGGTGTATTTTCTCATTAATATCCCTACCTCTTCATCAAGCATGTCAGTCAAGTGCTTGGACTGAAGCTTTTATTTGAGGCTGAGTCTTGTTACATCCTTGATTCTTAAACTCTCACAGCCGGTTATTTGATTATTGACTTATTGTCAAAGCAGCATCACACAACTCTAACAAACTAAACACGTCTGGACTGAGAGAAGTCCATAAAAGGTGTGAAATTATTGATCTCTATACGAACTAGGGAAACAAACATTTGTAGAAAGATCCTGGAAACCTACAGGAGTTTCCACTCTAATTTAAAGATGCACATAGCAACATGTTTCATATGAACATCCAATCAAATTACTTCCTGCACACTGAGAATCAACATCCAACACTGCAGCTCTGTGCAGCCTTTAGTCTCTTTAGCTTATTGTTTTGGTTTTCCAGCCTGCCCATCAAGTAACAGCCGGAAGCTCAAGTAAACACATTCAAGCATGTCGCAGCTTAAAAGCTTGGTGACCTACATAGCAGTACTGTGCCTGAATGCATCCTGTGCAGACACTGACAAATCATTGAAGCTGCTGCTCTGCTAATATGCAGCTTTCACTACCCAGTCTGAGTAAACATTGTGTAAGACCCAGATAATTTTCTCAGGAGTTGTTGACCAACCAAACCTTAAACGTGGTATAATTAATATTGGACCTATATTCATCAGGTGGCCAGAAACATGACTCCAGTGGACTGATAATGTTGCTCTCTGTCTACTGCGGCAATTGTTAACATTACAGCTATTGGGACTGTGTTTCTATAACTTTGTTTTGGAGTATTTCTGCCCCTGAGTGGCCAAATATTAGATTCATGGGAATTCCCTAATCCCCAAAGGAATTTCTGATTTGTCCGATCTAAATTTTTAATATAGGTAAATATGTTTTATGGCAAGAATTTAGGTAAGAACATTATCACAGACAACCTGTCCCGTAAAATAGTTTAGAGTTTAAACTCTACCCTCAATTCTTCTAATGCAGTAAATAGTTACACTACTATCAAACTGACAAGAAACAAGCCATGTGGACCCCCGACATAAAAACCCCCCCCAAATACTGTGTTTTTCTCCCCCTCTTTCTGCCTCCTGCTTATTGGGGAAAACATTTAGATGAAATGTGGTTCAAGGTTCAGCTAACTCATTTGCACACACACACACACATACATGCACGCACGCACGCACGCACACACACACACACACACACACACACACACACACACACACACACACACACACACACACACACACACACACACACACACACACACACACACACACACACACCAACAACAACAACAACAATATGCTACAACCATACAGTATGGTAAAGGTAGTAGCTGGGAAATTCTTCAAACACATGAACATGAGAGAGAGGAAAAAACAAAAGCACTGAGGTGAGAGACATTTCCATGGCAACCACATTCAGACCAATGAATACCAGCTCACCATTGAGACCTTATAGTAAGCCCAAGATTCATAATAAACCTGAGGCCATGATAGTGTTATAGCAATAGCTTCCTATTACTGCAGCTGACTAAAGTTATACTGTACAATCATTTTTGTATGCGTTTGATTTACATTTAATTTAAGTAACTGTGCAAGTATATTGTGTTTGCAATATTAGCATTTTCTGTTCTACTCTCACAAATTAGTCTAAACATAATTTGAAGATCTATGTGGACCTCTGAACCTTTTAATAGGCCTACTAAAACCACACATACATGCTGACTACTGAGGTGGATGGAGTTTACAACCAGCTGATTTCCCCACTGCCAAAAGTTCCTTTTCAACAAAATTCACAGACACGTGGACCACCTCTAAATGTGCCCCGTAAAAAAATGTATGGGACATTGTAGAAGTTGAAGGCTTAGCTATGACTGACACTCATCTCTAAATAAACATATACAAAATACTGTATGTATAAATATATAATGAACAAAGAAATGAAGCTAAGTGTACTAAGGTGCTTAGTGCAAAAAAATATTTTTACATTAGAAAAGTTGGTTCAAAAAACACAAAGCAGCTGGATTACTTGTCAATTTAAATTAAGCCATATTTTAGGAGTTCATGTTGGTTGGCCATGTGAAAGTGAAAACTAATTGGCTTGATGGTGAGCAAAGAGCAGGCGAGAGCTGAACACACTCTCTATTCACTAGCACATAATATAATGGCGGTCAGGGCTTTGGGTCATAGGGGGCAGTATTTATTATAATACATAATACATATTTGGTTTGACTGTATAATATTTAGCGCACCATTTAGGCCAGATAAATGATTCACATTTTTATTTCTATCCCTATAAATAGTGTATTAAGCTTGAGAAGGAATTTTAATGGAGGTCTTGTTTAGTATTTTTTAGAGCAAATGTAACAGTAGATTAAATCAAGTGCGGGCATTTAAAAACCAGCGGTAGGTATTAATGAGGAAATTAGCTGCCTTCTCTTCTAGGGCTGTTGGAACCAATTCCGAAAGTTGAATATAATGTGAATAGTAAAAAAAATCAATACTAATTGAATGCTGAAATTACTGCTATTGTTTTGGCTCACGTCTCGCCTTGGTCTACTCACATGTGAAAATGAAAATCAGTTAAAATGCTTATGTTATCATTAATTAGCTCGTTCTTGTTTCCTAACTGCATTGCAAGTTATAGGAGCTCAGCTGGGAGCCTAATAGACAGCTAATGTTAACGTGCCCTTCAGCTGTCAGAGTCTGCTTTGACTTCTGATATTAACCTATAATAGCTGTATTAATTCACATGACAATCTGCCAGAAACCGGTTGCTTATAAACCGTTGAAAAAGTAGTGAAAGCACCGTTTGGCAAAGTTATCAATGCCGTTAGCATGGTAACTAACACTTTGTATATGACATTTCTTTTCGGCTGTACTTTCAAGCGTTCTGCCAGAAATGCAATGCGTGGTAATGTAGTTGCCCCTTTCCCTTGAAAGCTAATGTTTGAAATCCCTCTAGTGAACAGACTGTATAACAACAACCACATGCCTGTAGTGGCATTGGCAGTGCATAAGCCGGAGTAGTTTAGTAAACATTAATTATAGGCTAAATTTGAGCATTAAATACTCAAATATAATTCAAATATTAAAAATAATATGGAATGAAATTTGAATGGTATTATAGAAGACGATTGGCAGCTCTATTCCCTTCTCAGTACTATTCATCATATATAATCCGTTTGTATTATAGCTGTCAGGTTAAATTAAAAAAAAGGTGCTGCTAAGCTTGCTTGCTTGTCCTCTACCACTGTGTGGCTGCCAATGAATATCACAGCCCATCAGCACTCCGGCATCGACATGTGGGCTCCATTTCTTTATGGTTCTCCGCAGGGGGTCGCATTGATTTCACTTTCGTTAGCTTTAATTTATGCTTTGCAGGGAGACACGAAACCTCTAGCCTCAACAGCAAAACCAAATCTATACTCTAATTCCTTCCCAATTAAAATGTTCTTCGTCAATATAATGGCTTAGTGTGATGCATTGAATGTGCAAAATATCAGAAAACCTATAAACAAAGGTAAGTGAATCTAGCTAAAAACCACTACCTCTTGTTGATGTTCCCTTGTTTGGCATCCATATGATAAGAGCAAGAGATGCAGATCAAGAAACAGCAGGAGAAGTATTTTGCTTTACCTATAATTCAATATCAGGAATATGTCCAAATATTAAAGAACATAAAAATATCGGAATTGTCTCTTAGAGCTCTAAACCAGATTTACAATGAAGCCCTAATGCATTTTGCCCTTGACACACAAATCATATATAAAGCACATACTCATGTCCAACACAAAGGCCACCACTGCCATCACCACAACAACGTACAATGTAATTATCACTGGATATGCCTGCCTCACCTCATACATGCCATCTCTGCATGTGTGTGTGTGTGTGTGTGTGTGTGTGTGTATATATGTCAGCATGTGACAGTGTGACGCACATAGTTACAAGCAAACATCACTGCCTGGTTGCCATGGCTGACGGTATCAACAAAGCCAAGCTTCAAATAGCTTCCTGTATCTCCTTTCCATCCCTGGCTGTCTCCCCTCTTTTTCTTCAAGTAATTGTTTTCCCTCCCTTTTTTCTCTTCTGCCTTCTCGCTTTTTGTTTTATGTTATGCTTTTTTATTTATTGGGCTGATCTCTCTTCCTCTGTTCTATTTTCCAGTTGCATTTCTATTGTCAGCCTTCATATCAATGTTGTTTAGCCCCACTTCTAAACTACTGTTTAATATTCTTAATTTTTTCCTCCAAGTTATGCCATGCTATTATCTCATTTTTTTATCAGTAGCATTAACCTGTGCATCTGTTTTTGAGTGCAGCTCCTTACCTGTGTCTATCTTTGTCTCAGCGATGAGCAGGGCTTTTAGCCTATTTTTGTCTTGTCTGAGTTTGTCTTCCACAAATAACAACAACTAAATGGGCCACTTGGAACTTTGCTTTCTTCTCCTGAGTTCTTTATTTGAGGTATTGTTTATTCTGTCTAAATTGAGGAAGGAAACAGCACTTACTGTAACAATGATCTGAGACGACATGACTCGTATACTTCAAATGCAATTCTTTGCCATTTTCACATCATCCTCTATACTTGGTTGTCTCTCTTTAGTTGCTATCTCTCTCTCTTTCATTGCTCTCTATCCATATCTATATATAAATTTTATACACCGGCTTATCATGTGAAAGGTTGCAGCAGGAATGCATTGGGCAAGAGGCAGGTTGTTGTTTTTAAAGGGCTAATACTGTAGGCCTACACAAACACACATTCACATCTGCAGGCATTTTAGATGTTTGTCAATCAGCTGGCACCTCCTTTCCAGCACCCTGGTATAAGCTTTCCCATGGAGGCTGAGCAGTGTGATACCCTAATAATTGGAGCACACCCTCCAGTCCTCTTAGAAACTCAGTAACCACTAGGATAGTAGGAGCTGCACCACCTCCTCAATTACTTTCAATTTGGCAAATCTAACCAAACCAATTCACAAGAAAATCACAAAAGATGCCAACAAAGGTCTGCACTCACTAAAGTGATTCAAAAGCTCGGAATATTTGACTTTATTTTATTCTATTAGCAAAGGGGAAATAAATACATCACAAGC
The DNA here is from genome assembly GCF_008315115.2 of Sander lucioperca. Lineage (NCBI taxonomy): Eukaryota > Metazoa > Chordata > Actinopteri > Perciformes > Percidae > Sander > Sander lucioperca. Next base: position 22,949,155 of record NC_050183.1, read on the forward strand.
TTCAGCTTCAAGCCTTTTTTAGTGTCTTAAGCATAGCAGTCTGTATCTATATAATCACTACTAGATCAGGGATAATCTCATCCAGCTATGGTGCCTTGCTACTGCAGAGCTTTTGGACCACCCCAGGTACTTTCATTCGAGAAATGGGCAAGCATCAGTCGAAAGAGGAAGTAAGTAAGATTCAAGAACTCCTCCTTCAACTGCCTGACAATTTTTTCTATTTAAAGGTCAGCAGTTTTCCTCTATCTGCTGAGAAGAGCCTCCGCAACATCCTGCCTCTCCTTTTCAAGTTCTTCTCCAAAATATCTCAGAACTCATTCCCCACCCAAGTTTTTGTTTCCACAAGTACAGAAGCTGCAGTCATTCTGTCCTCCAGTAATCTTTTGTTTCCTTCAGCCTGAAATCTTTATTCTTAGGTGTCTCATGTTGCCACCACAACAGGCACCAACAATCTCCTAGCCATAACTCTGAACTGCCACATCTTCAATAGAGGCTTTGAAAATGGCCTGCTCAGATTTCATGTCCCAAACCTCCTGTAGGACACGGGGGAAAAAAAACATCATAAGCTGGGAGTTAAAGATCTTGTAGATAGGCAGATGTTCAGAGTTCACCCTGCAGGTTTGGCTTTAGTGGCTTTCTCCAGGATCATCCTCCACCACCTGATCCACCTCACCACGAGTAAGAGGCTTCAGGTGTTCTGCTACGAGGTCCACTTACAAACTACCTAATTTCAACAGTGTGTTCCTTATGTATAGCCCATGGCATGCACAAAAATACCACTCTGGTTCTGATTATTTCATCCTAGTAAGAACATTTCACAGTACCGAAGAAGTGTTTGCGCACACCATGGTGCTGTTTGAGTGATAACAATAATGCAAACAAGACTAGAGCATACATTAACCTACAAGAGTCAAGGCCACAGGATCCAGTTAGAAACTATGGGCTATGGGCAAGCTCCAAGCCAGGCTTCCCTCGAGGTGCCAGGTTACCCTGTGTCATGGACCTCTTTCAATGTGTCCATCCATTGTGGAGGTAGACTCACATTCTCACCCCCTGCAGGTGCACACGCACACAAACCGTACTGTCTGCAACCTGAGTCTAGGAATCAGATTCCAGCCTCTACACTACACACACAGAAACACTCACATACCTAGTCTCTCTATTACACATGCACACACACACACACACACACACACACACACACACACACACACACACACACACAGGGGCCTCTATCTTACAATAGCCCTGAGAAGCATTGACAGAGAGCCATATAATTCATATGAAACCTGCACCACATGGGAGCAGTCTAGAAAAAAAAACCTACGTCATACTGGTTTACAAATGACAAAGACAGGCCAGTCTGTAAGCAGCATCAGCACACAGGAGAACAGACCTCTTTCTCTTCCTTCACCCCTCTTCTGCTCTGCTCATCCTCCACCTCTCATACCCTTCATGCACTCTCATCCACTCTTCTTATGGCTCCTCTCTGTTACTCAATCATCTACCCTGTCCTCTCACCTTACCCTCCAGGATTTCTCCTGCTGTATTATTTAATAGGGAAGACTGCTTGTTGTTTGCGCAACGTTACAGTGATTGTACACTACTGGAAGAAAGAGCAAATGTGCCATTTAAGGCCAAACGTTGAAAGCAATAGATGCAGTGGTCAGTTCTATCCCGTACTGCTGCAGAAGCCGTCGACATGCCATCCTGTCTTATTGAAAATAACTTGCCTGAGTCATTGGCTCTAATCATGGTTTGCTCACAGTGCGGAACGTTGCAGGTGTCCCTACAGTATATGGCATGTCGGCATTCATACCTAGTCCAATGAGCCCAGTGGTAGAGCGGCTCTATGTAGGCGTTATCCTCTGCTGCCTGTAAGTCTGTATACTCTGCAACAGCATGCCTACAGCCTTCGGACAAAACACAGCCTGCATCAAAGTCGTAAGCCCTACATGGCACGGAATCAGTGGTCTGAAGGGATGAGGGAAAATAGGGGAAAAGGAAGGGGATGGGAGGGACACAGAGAAATTGAAAGGAGGATTAATTCAGGTAGGTGAAATGTTAAGTAAGCAGATAAAAAAGGAAGCAAAGGATCTCCCGGCAAGCAAAGTAAAGACATCCAGAATAGACTGAAAGGAAAAGAAGAGATCAAAAAGAGGTGGGGAAAAAAAGGAACATATACCGTTTTCCTTAAAGCTCATCCAGCTGAGTCACTAACTGCAGAGCGACTGCAGAGCTGAGCCACCTATGGTCTGCCCTGCATTCATTTCACAGCGCAGGCTCTGATAAATTATCAAACAAGCACAGTCACAGTCAATACAGCAGCTGTGCTGGCACTGACACTGCTGCCTAACAAGCCAAAATTTATACAGTTGCAGGCACATGCTAATGTGACACACTGCATCAGCATGTCGCAGAGCTGACAGGGGCACATTACTAGGCTTTGAAGCGTTTTATTTTGGTAAAGTTTCTTTTTAGGGCGTCATCTGTCAATAATAAAATATTAATAGTCGTATCCAAAATAGGCTACACATTCCTAGTGGTGTTGTTTTGTGATATATACTAAAATTGTTTTTTCAAATGCTGGCTTGGAGAATGTGATGGTTCTATTTCAAGGCACATGGACTGTAGTGGAAGATTAAAAGATTCCTATCACTCATAATCTACTTATAACACACAATGTCCGCATGTAAATAGATACAAAGCTATAAGGCAGAACAGACACAAATAACTTGTGACTTTCTCTCTTCATTTGACGATGTCATGGGCTCTAATGAATTAACCGACACACACAGCCACACTCAGTGACTGTATGGTACCTACGCACGTACCTAGCACTTAGTTCCTCACAAAAACAGCTGCATAACAAGGTTGAATTTATGCACTTGCTGTCCCTTAAAATCCTTAGTGCAGTGGGGTAGACAGTGTAATTGTCAGACCATGTTTTGTTAGGGTGGCCAGACGTCCCCGGTTTCCAGGGACAGTCCCCGGTTTCGGTGACCTGTCCCCGGCTGGAGCTGTCCCCAGAAATGTCCCCGGTTTTCACTGTGACTGACAAATCCGAAATTTGAATGAAAGAAAGAAAACACTGACCAAACGTATCATGCACCCTACACACGCAGGCTCAAGACAGCCAGAGCAAGCGCTGTTCAGAGCTCGGAGATGTTCTAGAATGCCCTTTTACGATGCTAAAATTACTGTTTATTTACATGGTAGTACATAGTCTGGTGGGTTAGCGAACGCAATTTCGCTGACTTTTTATGTTTAAAAAAAGGATCTTACTCTTTAACAGAAAGGTCGACCTACTTAGAAATCTTAAATTACTTATTACACTTAGAATATTAATCTGAGCCTGTCAGTGGCAAAACGAGCACTTTTATGAACGTGAATACAAGCTGGACAATTGTCCTATTAACTTACTGCACATTGGAGCTTGTTTCGCCGTTGCCGACTGCAGCGATCTTTTAATACTGGACCAATGTCAAAGGAAAATATTTCCTCAACAGTTTTAATTGTACCCAATACTCAATGAGCTGTTGCAGAAACAAGCCCAGCATGAAGCAATAAAGCAAAAGCTGTCAGATAAATGTAGTGCAGTAAACATTACAACATTTCCCTCTGAGGTGTATGAAGTAAGTATGAAGTAGCAGCAGGGGCGATTCTAGGATCAGACCTTTAGGGGGGCTCAGCCCCTAATGAGAATGTGACACGGATATAGTGCATGCAAAAGTGTTAACCCCCTTGCTGTGACAAATGGTTTGCGAGAAAAAACTTACATGAAATGTTATCATATTTGCATTCTGCAAAAATCTCTGCACACCCATTACTCTCTGTGAAATATCTCACAAACTCTTCACTCAACACATGCATCGGTACAACAAGCGGTTCCCGGGTAATCCAGTTTTGAAATTGCAACAAAATTTCTACATGGTCTCCAACTTTAGGAACAAATTATAATGTATTCTCATGTAAACTATTTATGTCAGCACAGACATTTTTGTCAATTGCTTAGCCAGTGTATCCCACCATAATGGTTATTATATTGCCAGATTCCAGACAATCCCACTTACTTATACATATCCCACTTAAATACGAATATATACATTTCTACTGGTATGCTTCCTAGTGACATTAAGGCAAAAATATGAAGAAAAAACTATTCCACCTGTGTGTGCATGGTTAAAATTCTGAAGTGCAAAATAGTTCAGGCTAAAGCACAAATATTTCCATCCATAGATAAGAATAATCTAGTCTAACCTCTGAATTTCTTTTCAAAGTGCACCAGATTGATGCATTTAAACGTTAAAATAGACAAAATTTTCTTACAGAGGAGCATGCCCATGGACCCCCCCCTAGGAAGGCTTGTGCCCCAGTGCAGCTATACGTCTAGTGAGGGCAGTGTCCCCGTTTTAAGCTTTACAAAGATAAAAACATTACCTGTTTTGGAGGTATTTATGCTTCTGAGCTGAAAATGTCCCCAGATTTTGTCTCAGAAATCTGGTCACCTTATGTTTTGTGCTACGATGCAGCAGACTCCATCACACAAAAAGCAATTTAAATGGCTGTGACTGTGCAAGTGGTCCTTTCTCTGTAGCCTCTGAGCTTTAATGAGCCATGGAGATAAAGTAGCATTAGATTAACGAACCAAACAGCCAAACTCTGCCAAGGGGCTCGCGGTGTGTAAGACAATCAACACTACTCATTAATACCCACATAACTCCAGTAGCAGTACCTACTATGCCTAAACACTACAAATCAAGCTTGCTTTGTTCCACTACAGCACATGGACGAGGCACAACCATAAAAGAAATTGCATGAGTGCTTTTAATGCAGATTAGCAGGGACCAAGAACATTCTCGTCACTCTAGAACATCTTTCACATCTTTAAAACTATTGTTATGTGTTACATATGCTTCCATTGTCTCGCTGTCAATGATACATTTGGAATAAGTGACAAAAGTGGATGTATTAAAAAAAAAATAATGTAACTAATGTACCAAGGTTGGGAAGCTGAATACAATTTATCCAAGTGGCAGTGGCACTTTCCCACTGCGACGTCAGGGAGTAAAAGGAATAAGGACGGTAGGTTTGAAATGGTCTTCATCTGCCACGGGGGTGATTGATTTGATTAACTAAATGTCAGATCTCACAATGTCAAAAAGGAAAGGTCCATCAGCACCGGAACAGCAAGTAATGTAATAATAGCCATAATATCAGGAAGGATCAATCTGTTGTGGGAAACTTGGAGTAAATCATCCTTTTAGAAAACATCACCTGGGCTTAAATGAAGCAAACTAAATGTTTATGTCAATTCTGTGTTGTGACTTTGAGGTTATGAAATAAAACTGACAAAAAGAAGAAGAATGTAGTAGCGTTAGATGAGAGCGAAGGAAGAATATCATAGAAAAGTACATGAATCCTAACACTACCTTGTACTATACGTTATACATTTTGGCTTTTTACAACTTGGGTCTCATTTTCAATAATAATGGTTTGAGTGCAATAAGAAAAGCAGAGTCATTTGTAAGTGGGAAAGTCCTTATCACTGTGTACAATGCCTTTTCCTTACTTACAGTAAGGTGCTTTCAGACACCGAGTGGCTGCTGTGTGACCTCTTATTTCTTTCCCCTTCAGGTGTTTGCAGGTCTTGGCAATTATTTTGGTGAGTACAATGTCATCTGAACCAATAGAAATGATAGCCAAAACTATGAAAATAAGACCCAAGGTGTAGTAAACTGGAAGTATCCTTCAATGTATAAATCTAATAATAATTAAAGCTGCAAGCAGCGATGGACGGGCCCTCGCTCCTCTGCGCGCGTCGGGGTCACCGGCGGTCGCCGCTCCTTGCGACTGTGCATTTGCACGGCACTCAGACACCGCAAATCGTCACCAATGAAAAGGGAACTCCCTGCTGCATTCAATGATACCTCACACAAGACTCTATCTTAGATGGTTCAAATGTTATGAAAGGGGGCGTGGCTTAGGCATAGGGGGCGGGCCAAACCATCACCAATGAAGAAGCAACTCTCTGCTGAGTTCAATGACACCTCACACAAGACTCTTCCTTAAATGGGTCACTAGTTATAAAAAGGGGCGTGGCTAAATTATAGGGGCCAGGTCAACCCATCACCAATTAAAAAGGAAGTCTCTGCTGAGTTCAATGATACCTCACACAAGGGTCTACCTTAATCGGTTCAAATGTTATGAAAGGGGGCGTGGCTTAAGCATAGGGGGCGGGGCAAAACATCACCAATGAAGAAGGAACTCTGCTGAATTCATTGATACCTCACACAATGGTCAACCTTAAATAGTTCAAATGTTATGAAAGGGGGTGTGGCTTAAGCATAGGGGGCGGGCCAAACCATCACCAATGAAGAAGGAACTCTCTGCTGATTTCATTGATACCTCACACAATGGTCAACCTTAAATCGTTCAAATGTTATGAAAGGGGGTGTGGCTTAAGCATAGGGGGCGGGCCAAACATCACCAATGAAGAAGCAACTCTCTGCTGAGTTCAATGACACCTCACACAAGACCCTACCTTAAACGGTTCAAATGTTATGAAAGGGGGCGTGGCTGTAGGTGTCCTCAGGCCTGGACCCTTGTCAATCGTGAGAATTTTCGGGCAGATACGACAACGTACACTCACGTTACAACAATTTATTTGTTCATCGCTCAACACTCAAAATGGCCGCCACGCCCACACCGTCAGACGAAAAGTTTTTCTTTTAATAACTTTTCATCTTTAAGGTGTTGGGATGATAGAGACCAAGTTTGAAGTACATCGGATGAAATCTCTAGGAGGAGTTCGTTAAAGTATAGCACCTTGACTTTTAGGCCTACTTCCTGTTGCCACTAGGGGGCGCTATGACTTTAAGTAAATATCGGCCTTTATTTGTCCTCAGGGTTGGACAATCGGACAATGTACACTCGAGTTACACCCACTTCCTGTTTCGGCGGCGAAACGCACAAAATGGCCGCCCCGCCACGGCCACGCCCTATGACGAAAAGTTTTTCTTTTAACAACTTTTCATCTTTAATGTCTTAAGATGGCACAGACCGAATTTGAAGTTGATCGGATGAAATCTCTAGGAGGAGTTCGTTAAAGTACGACATGTGGAAATGGCCAAAATCACACATCATCAAAATAGCGGACTTCCTGTTGGGCTTAGGGTATGGCTTCAATGACGTTTTTTGTACATCTTGACGTGATACACATGTGTTCCAAGTTTCGTGAGTCTACGTTAAACGCACTGCAGGGGCTCAATTTTTTTAACATTGTAGGGGGCGCTAGCGAGCCATTTTTGCGCGCCTATTCCCGAAACCCTTAAAATACGTAAATTTTCACCAGACTTGATGCGACCGCCAAATTTGGTGAGTTTTTGAATATGTTAAGCCCCTCAAAAAGCCAATTCATTTGCCGGGAAAATAATAATTCCTTCAGTTTCAATAGGGCCTTCGCCGCTGTCGGCGCTCGGGCCCTAATTATCTATAATTTAAAAACACATCTCATCTTGGGATCAATGTCAAGACATCGCAAGGCAGCACGGATTTATTTAGAAGCATATTTATAAGCAGCATATCATGCCAACTATGTCTTCATTTGACATTGCATGAGTCACTGATACTGCAGGTGGTAGGCAGGCTTCTTAGTGCACGTGTAAATTGAATGTGTAATTTGAAGCAGGCTAATTTCTGCACCAACCTCGACTGAAAAACACAAGCCAGAGGCAAGTGGATATACTTCTGTCTGCTTCTGCCCTAAATGCGGACAGAGACAGGGACATAACCCCTCTGGGACATATTTAGGTGATAAAAATGAAAACAGTAAACAATTCTGTAATTAAAAGCTCATCTCTTTTTGTCTCCCTGGTGGCAGGAAGTGGATATCTTTCTCTACAAAGCCACCAACATTTCTATCTATTTATAGCAGATGAGAGGAAGTATTTGATTCTTATTACATTAGCTGCTGTGCTAAATTTGTCTGCTGCGCCTCAAATCGATTCTTCCCCGAGGTTCTAAGCTACTGATTAGTGATTGTCTTCGGGTGTCATGACGTAAGCTACATGGTGTCACAAGCTGAGTTTGAACTTTCTTAGAAATTGTGAATTTTATTTGAAGCCTTTATTGCAAGACAACAGGGCTAATCTAATTGCTGCTGTAGATGGCATCATCCCCGTCATCACCCTCACTACCATGAACCTTTTTAGTGACCTCAAATATGTCATCATCATTGTTAACCATCATTAGACCTATTAAGGTTGTTCAGAGTCACAGGCATTTATCATGCCTCTTCTCCAGTTCCATCGCCCTCAACAGTCGCTGCATGTTGATGAGCAAGAAATGTGAGAATAGTCGGTGAGAAGAACGGGTTCATTGGGAACCAGTGTGCGTCTGTGTGTGATTCGTGTGTGCGCTATTGTGTTCCATAGGGGTCTGTTGTTTTCACTCTCTGCCTGGACTCCTCACAAGGAGCATTGCAAGGACGTTGGCAGATGGCGAGTGTTGGCAGGGGCTCGGTGCCTGGTGCCATACACCGGCTGCCAGCAGGCAGAGCAGCCCACAACCACAGGGAGGCTTTTTAGGCCACACACACTTGACACAAGGTGCTGGCAGACAGGTCAACCTTAAACACACTGCAGGGGCACTTACAAACACATGCAGGCACACTCTAATTTCTACACATGTAGACATGTAGCCCAGATTGTGAGGTGACCAAGACTTGCTGTGTTATAATTCATTTTGGGCCTGGTGTGACTTATTTTTCTAGGCCAGTGGTTGTAAAAGTGGAGTCTGGGATCCCTCAGGGGCAAATGAAGGGAGGGAGGTATTCCAACAAAATGAGGAATACTCTACTTAATATAAGTTAATTAATTGAAAATCTCAAGTAACGGTTTATTATTGTAGGTTCTTCAAATCAGCACTAACTCACAAGCCAAAAACGAATCTCCCCAAGACGTTCAAAATGTTATCATGTTGGACATCATGCCCTAATACAGGATTGTTTTGAAATCTGCAGCATGATAATGTTTGTCCATGACTCAAGATGATCATTATTAATGATATATGAATGTGTAAGTAGTACTGTAATGTTGTAGCTGTTTGAGGTTGAGCTAAGTAGTGGAATAGCAGTATGAAAGCACCATGAAATGGAATTACTCAAGTTAGGTACATTTATACAAAGGGTAAATGTATATACTTTCCATAATTACTCTTTTCTGATGTAAAACCTTTAAAATCTATATCTAAAAATGGATTCAGGTGTACTTGATATATATGACAAAAACGATAAATAATTCCCTCAAACTTGTAAAAGATGATACTTAAAATGGCCCATTCTGTCTACGTTTTGTTGCTTTGCAAACAGTAACAAACTTTGTTTGAATAGGGCCAAACTACCAGGAGCCAATTCAATTTTCTCTGATGATCAAAGAGTCACAATATTGCTTTTGAGGGGCTGAAGGAAATTATGTTGTGTGTGTGTGTGTGTGTGTGTGTGTGTGTGTGTTGTGTGCTGTGTTTGTGTGTGTGTGTGTGTTTGTGTGTGTGTGTGTGTGTGTTTGTGTGTGGGGGGGGGGGGGGGGGTCAAGAAAATTAATAACTTGGCAGGATGTATTTGGATACCAATTCATTTTCAATTAGCTCCCTGGATTTGTATCAGCAAGTTTGTAATGAGTGAATGAAGGCTGACTGAGAGAAAATAGTGTGGTTCTAGCAGCTGAGGGTTTATTAGAAAAAGAAAAGCTCAACACTGAGATTTTTGTTGGGATTTGTTGCTCTCTGAACTGAAGCACACTCACTTCTATTTTCAATGACAAATCCTCTAGAGAGAAGCTACAGGGCAGCAAGGGGCGGGTGCAACAGTCGAGTAGTAGCTAATTCTGATTATTGATCTTCAAATAAAAAATGATGGGTGTTGAGTATTGAAAAGAAAGGAAGCTGTGAAATAATCATCCTGGTAATTCCATGCTCAGGTGATTTTAATGGTGTAGTCAATGTGGAAAAATTGATTCAGCGTGACCCTCAGTGACTGATTAATAGGTGAAACTTGTTGAAATTGATGCCATTTGAGGGTAGGACCCATAACACCATTTTGCTGTGTAAAGACTGAGCTGAACAGTAAAAATTAATGTCAAACTGAAATTTGAATTCTCCTCACTTTTTGTGAAAAGAAAAAAAAACTATAATAAGGGAATAAACCCTGTATTGCCTACCAACATTAACACAAGACATACATTTTTTTTCCGTTAATATTAAAAAAGTTAATATAGCTTTGGTTATGTACTGTACCAATTTAGGACATCTGTCCCTTTACAAAAAAAACATCTGGGAGGACTAGAGGATGGATACCCGAACCGAGGCCGGGTTTGGACAGATATTTAGAAATGATGTTCGGGTTCGGGTCAGGCTCGATCACATCAGCGCGATAAGGCATTGAACATTTTAAATTCAAAAAAGATTATTATGTAGGTGTGCGCCTGTGTTAACGTGCGCTTGTTCCCCCGTGTGCGCTGATGCGCTCATCTGTTGACATTTCCGAATGCCTTCCTACAGTTGCTTAACAAAAGCGGGCTTTCCACACCAACAAACGTATGTGTCATTAGTATGAGAAAAAAAACGAGATTTTAACTGTGTCAGGCTCGGGTTGGGCTCGGGCATAAATATCTTAATGCCTGTCGGGCTCGGGCCGGGTTCGGTTATTGCTCTGTCAGACACGGGCCGGGCTCGGACAGAAAAATGCAGCTCGATCCGCACTCTAGGGAGGACCCATCGAGCTGTTAAGTTTGTATTCCACTCGGAAAGTAGAAGCTAGCAGTTAACATTAGCACCGACTAAACATTACTTTGTTTGTTATTTCAATGCCTGCGGAGTCAGCTCCCAGACACTCGGTGCAACAATATATGTGTTACACATTATAGAAAGATGGGTGGCTGTCTTTCTTTAATGGGTCCAGTGTTTTGATGGGAGATGACCAGTCAAAACTGTCAAAACTCACGACAGCAGGTAGTCTTGAAACCTCCACACTCCTCACATTATTCTTTGATTTGAATGAGAGTAACGTACAAAGTAATAGGGATTGCTAAAATCACACACGGGCAACGGCTAACAGTGACAGTCGCCAGGTGGTTAACTATACCTGTATGGCCATTTGAAATTACACGATATTACAAACAATTGTTCTTGTTCAGATCTTCCGCCAGATGTCCCGTGCCTTGCAAAACCTTTTTCCAGAAACATCAACAAACTTCAAGCTAGCAAGCTATTCGCTGAAAATGGCAAGTTTTGAAGAAAATTTGGATCGTGCAACAAGGCAGGCCTGCTTGGTTCTTTCACGGAATGATTGCAAAGATTTACAAAGAATATGTTTACCGCATTTAGCTCACGTTACTGCATTGTTTGAACAGTTAACTTTATTTAATATTTTATGTGGCGTTTTGTTTTGCAGGGTGCAAATGTTGTGATTGGTTGCAAACAACCCAGGCCGTTTTTTTGTATGTGTGGAGGGGACAGATCTTACTCCGCAGCTCTGTGGAGATAGGTCTGGCAAGCAAGACTAGCATCGTCCTCACAGATATTGCACCGAATACCATCAGAAAAATGTATTAAACTTAAGTTTCTTCTTTGTGTAATTACAATTTTGCCCAAATAAATTTACAAGTTAAAAGAAACTATGTGCAAACATATTGCAAAAGATAGATTTTAGTATACGTTTGACTTGAAGAACCTTGTTCTACAAACAGCATTAAAATCTCCAATGCTAAAATATCACCTACTGCTGGAAAGGTTACACAACAACCAGAAACCAGGAGACCTTATACCTGACAACCTGTTAACACAACACATAACCCGCTAACCCCCCATCAATCTTAACCCCATCACCCCCAAATACACATTCATGCTAAACCACACGGTTCTTGCTCCTTTTGTTACCATGGGGATGAGCAGTAGCTGTCTCCGTAGACAGAATAAAAAAAGAGAAAGTCCCACTCTCTGCATTTCACCGCCGTACGGGTGCACACACACACACACACACACACACACACACACACACACACACACACACACACAAATACATCCACATCTGTTGCCCAGACATACACAACACAAAAACACTCAGAGTGCTGACATACACACAATGATGCTGTTCAGTGATTATTCCCCTCAGGGGCCAAAAGGTTTGGATGGAGGAAAAGATGACCGTGAACAGTGTGAAAACCATCAGTCCCCTGGGGTTTCGTGATTGCAGTGGGGGAAGAAAATGGTCCTTTACAAAATATTTTATTACATTTTCAGAAATGTTTTTGTTACGGAAAATTACCCCCTGACTCCATTTTGTTATTATACTCCACCCAAACCCCCGGGGCGCACGAATGCACCCGCACACACACAAACACCTACACACACACACACACACACACACACACACACACACACACAGAGTGGTTAGTGTTTGAACAGTGTATAGGGCCTGTGTCACAACTAAGCCTCCATCCTGTGTCACAACTAAGCCTCCATAGAGGACCACTCACAACTAGCCGTGTCTGATTTTATGCCTCATTACCCCTTTCTCACACGCGCGCACATACATACATACATACATACATACATACATACATACATACATACATACATACATACATACATACATACATACATACATACATACATACATACATACATACATACATACATACATACATACATACATACATACATACGCACGCACGCACGCACACACTGTGGATGATGTGTGTTTGAATATGCTGGCAAATACATCTGATACTAGTGCTTTATTTTCTTACTTCTGTTTCCTTCACTGAACTGATTGGGATCTTTGTTCTATAATGTTACATGAGTTTTATTAGCATTTGTAAAGGCTGACCGAAGTCATTATTGCATTACAGTCATTATTATTAGATATCATGATACAATAAATATATGCAAAATTCAAAACGTTTTAAGCAATAAACTCTGTTTCACTATTAGGCATTACATAATACCAAACTATTTATATGTGTAAAACTGTGTGAAAATTCATTTCAATCACAACTTTGTGTGATTCACAAATGAACAAATAACAGAATTGAATGTTAAAGAAAACTTTAACATGACAAGATCATGTCATTATATGACCCTGCTGAAAATCAATAAACAAAAAATGTAATTCTGCATTAAAATTAGCCTGCCCTTATTTCTTTATATTAGTGTCAAAAAAAATTGTTGTGGTGGATCAGTCCCGTCTTGCCAACAACTAGTCTGTGTAAAATACTGTAGTCAGTATTGAAGCAGTTACCAATTTTGTGTTCCAGACCGGTGCATCAAAAGCATAGATGCATGTACTGTATGTGTCCTACTATGCAGCAGTATGAATAAAATAATGCAAACCAAGTAAACACTCTGGAACATATCACCTTATAATGTTAGCAGAATGGAAAATCAAAAGGCTCCTTTGTTAAACACACACAAATGTAAATATATTATAATAATAATGAATATAATATATATATATATATATATATATATATATATATATATATATATATATATATTATGGACACACATTATGACAAAGTATTTGCATACCTCACAAATACATTGTTACATGATAAACACAATCATATTAAATTGTACCATAGCCTAGAAAAGGTGTGTGTACATGCATGTGTTTATTTACTGTAGCAGCACGCACAACTCTCCAGCTGCTAATGCTGCATCCTCACGGCTTTACATTAACCAAATCCCAGCAACATCCTGCGTCACTGCTGACAGAGGATGCAAATTCACTCAACATTACACAGAAACACATGCAGAGAGAGAGAGAGAAAACAACAGAGAGAGAGAAAGAGAGAAAGAGAGAAAGAAAGAAAGAAAGAAAGAAAGAAAGAGAGAGAGAGAGAGAGAGAGAGAGAGAGAGAGAGAGAGAGAGGGTGGGGGAGTTTGCTTGATGATGATGTTCTTAATCACGTGTCCCAATGAGCTCTGATGAACTTCCACACGTTTGCAGTCTTAGCAGGTACTTGGGCACTGTGGCAATTATCGGAAAGACTTCACACAAGTAGGCACTGGTGTACTTGCAAATACCGCTAATGTGGGTATTGGGGAAAAAACCCTATCATTCTGTGTTATCACGGTCTAAGAGGTGAAGCGAGTTCCCTTTGCTCACTATAATTCTGCTATGAAAGCTGATAAAGGATCCAGATAAATAACGCAAGAGAAAATAATCTTATTTTCAAATGGAAAGCATTGCTTTTTAATTGTGCATCGAGTTGAAATGGCTACAGAGGGTGATGTAAAAGCTTAATGTGTACATTAGCATTATATTAGCTACAAAGCAAAACAAAAAAAAGAAAGATGGAAATTATAATGTGTAGAGATATGGGGTAAGACCAGTAATTATGACACTGAGACTGAAACTCTACAATTGTACAATTACTGGTAGACACAATTATTAGAAGTTTGATTTTGAAGGAAAATTATTATTGGGACCTTTTAGTCTGTTATACCTGAGTTCCACAGAGCTTAGACAGGCTTGTTTTCCTGAAGTCATCAGTAAATGCATGTTTCAACTTGAATCAAGGTGATCAAGTCCATGTTTAAAATGCAAGAAAAAAAATCCCATCAAGATCACCATCATACCTACCAGGAAAGGATTATATACTTCATTTCACACATGTCAATTGGGCGCTTTCCTGTAATGATCCAGATTAATAATGCTCTACTACCACAACACACACACACACACACACACACACCTATTTGAATTTGAAGGCAAGCACTGGGTCCCCTGAAGGAGAAAAAGTGTTTTCATTCTGTGCTTGCTTAGTTAGCCTTTCCAGACTCTTATCACCACTCTGCTTGCCTTACTTCCAGCTTGCTGCCAGGGCACTGCCACCCTGCACAATCATTAACACCTTCTTTAGAGCAGCAGACTCTAAATGACTCTGCAGTGTCCTACACACAACCTTGCATGTCCTCTCGGTTTATCTTACAGGTTAGTTTCCACAAACAGGTTTAATTTGTTTGACCTGTCGTCCATCTGATCTATTTACTTGTGTATATACTCTGCTAAATTTCCCACAAGCTGACATAGTATCCTACTGTTCATGCAGAAAAGGATTTACGATCTCTTGGCCAAAAACCGGACTGTTGACAAGCAGCATTTCAGTGCCTCAATATGTCACATTTCAGTTTAGGTTAGTTTCAGAGTTGACCGTGAAGAGACATGAGGAGGTTTTTAAAGTTGCCATATTATGCTAATTTTCAGGTTCATAATTGTAATTTGAGATTGTATCAGAATAGGTTTACATGGTTTAATTTTCAAAAAACACCATATTTTTGTTGTACTGCCCATTGCTGCAGCTCCTCTTTTCACCCTGTGTTCAGGTCTCTGTTTTAGCTACAGAGTAGAGCCCTGCGCGGGACTGTTTTCTTCATCCCGCTCCCGGCGAATTTCTGACCATTACCGCCCGCACCCGCAACATGTGTGTTACACTCCCGCCCGCTCCCGCAATGTGTACGTCCACTCCCGCCCGCACCCGCAAAACTCTGAGAATTTATGCCCGCACAATAATAGAGATGCATTGACGTTGTGTCTTCTCCCGTCCCGCATGAGAAAACACGTAATTTTATAGGTTAATAGGGAGAAGATGAAGGCAAAGAAGGCAGGTGCTTGCTGCTGTTAGACGGGGAGGAAGGAGCAGAAGGATAGGGAGAGAGGGGGAGGAAGGGGCCGAGGATGAGGGAGAGAGGAGAGGGAGAGAGGGGGAGGAAGGAGCCGAGGATGAGGGAGCGAGCGGACGGTGGACGGAGCCTTGGTATGAAGGTAAATATGGTGCAAAAAGGGAGAGCTTGTAGAATACAATGTGAGAACTTGCAGAACAAAAAATCTGAACTTGTATGTTAAAATTTGCACTTGTAAAAATTTTATTTGCACTTGTAAAAATAAAATTTGCACTTGTAAAAAATATTCACACACATGTGATCTGAATTTGAAGTCATACAAAGAAAAAAAACATGAGAGCTTGTAAAAAAAATCACAACTTCACACACCTGTATTCTGAATGTGAAGTTACAGAAAAAATATTCACAAATGTGTAGATTGATATTTACATGAACACAATGACAGCTGCAAACTTATAATGCAACATTTACTCGTATACTTTTTTTTTTATTCTGGTTCATTTTCCATCACAACCACAACTCAGTGATTACAACCTCTCAAATCTGTCACTGCAACTTCACATATGTGCTCTCTCGCATCACAAAGTGGCGAATCTGCGCACCTCGACTTTCACAACACTCTTGACGATACATTTGGTGCAAAACTAATTTGTACCTGTGGACTTAGGCTGTGGAGCTCTGAGCTAACAGAACGGGAAAAGCCTTCTTATATACAGTCTATGGGAAAATCAGGGTTTCTATCGCCAGATGAGGGACAACTCTGTCTGGCTTATTTATGTAGCATGGAAACTTGGTGGAATAGCATGCTAGCGTTAGCTAGCTAACTAACAGCCAGCCCGCTTCTAAATAAATACCTTTTAATTATCTAAACACTTTTTAACAGTCAAACTAAAACACTGGCGGTGAGCTCCACGGCCTGCAGCCGCAGACGGACTGTCATCAGTGGGGATCGACCAGCGTAGCAACACTGCTTTTGCCAGAAAGCTTCGCTGCCGACCTCGACCTGCAGTCGAAGCTCCAGCGGGACACCGAGAGCCCCACATCCGGTAGCAGCGGCCCATCCCCCGGCCATGACCAGAGCTTGCTTTGCTGATGTTGTGCATCCCTGCTAAGAATTGCACCCGCTTGGGCAGAAACAATAATTTCTGCAGAATTCATTGCTGCCGAAAATTGCATCTAGGTAGCAAGGAAATGCTACTACAGAGTCTGATAAAACATTGATGTCTCTAAACCTTCTAAAATCCTAATCATTATTGATGAACATGACAAAGAGATTTACTATTGTATAGTTTTTAAACAGTACTTTGCCTTATAAAATCATTATTTTCCCTAGTGGATGCAATTCTCGGCAGGGATGCGAAACTTGGCACCTGTTACCCACTGATGACGGTCCATCTGCGGCTGCAGGCCGTGGAGCTCACCGCCAGTGTTTTAGTTTGGCTGTTAAAAATGTTTAGACAATTAAAAGGTATTTACTTAGAAGCGGGCTGGCTGCTAGTTAGCTAACGCTAGCATGCTATTCCACCAAGTTTCCATGCTACATAAATAAGCCAGACAGAGTTGTCCCTCATCTGGCGATAGAAACCCTGATTTTCCCATAGACTGTATATAAGAAGGCTTTTCCCGTTCTGTTAGCTCAGAGCTCCATGTAAATATCAATCTACACATTTGTGAATATTTTTTCTTTAACTTCACATTCAGAATACAGGTGTGAGAACATTTTCTACAAGTGCAAATTTCAACTTACAAGTTCAGATTTGTTTTACAAGCTCTCATGTTTTTTTTCTTTGTATGACTTCAAATTCAGATCACATGTGTGTGAATTTTTTTACAAGTGCAAATAAAATTTTTACAAGTGCAAATAAAATTTTTACAAGTGCAAATTTTAACATACAAGTTCAGATTTTTTGTTCTGCAAGTTCTCACATTGTATTCTACAAGCTCTCCCTTTTTGCACCATATTTACCTTCATACTTGGCTCGGAGCTCCCCCGTCCTGGGAGGCTCAGACACGCTGGTGTCTCCTCATAGATGGTCTAAACAGTATATACTCAGTTAGTATATATGTATATCTATGGTTTCTGCTGGCGTGGGGGGGTTCCAGGCTACATCCCGATCCCGCAGTGTTTTTTTTAACCGCCCGCTCCCGCCCGCAGCAAAGTTAAAACCGGCGGGACCCAATCCCAATGCAGCCCTCTAATACAGAGTGAGACCTCTCAACTTCTGTAACATCTTTGTTGTAAGTCGCACATGCGCAGTAGCTAGGTAAGGATTACATGAGCTGCTAGCTGTTTCTCCAACTTCGGCCTGTACAAGGCAGGATTAGCTGGGAGACTTCTTCTAAATGAGGGTGCACTTCCAACTTTGCGTGGAATACCTGCAGAACAGGGACATGTAAGTAGTTCTATACAATTGATTTTGTAGATTAGGGTGAATTTGTGTGTGTTGTAGCAGTGTTTTGCCATTGAGAACGAGCTAGCATGCTAGCGCTAGCATGCTAACAGTTAGCCCCCTAGCCCCCTCATCTCGGCTAGTTACGTAGAAAGCCGTGCAGATTTTGAACAGCTCACCCGGAGACTGAAGGCAGGACACATTCAGAGAGATATCTCACTCAAAACAGTATGGATGTTTTTTTTTTCAAAGTTTGTATGCGTGTGGAAGCACCAGAGACACAAAATGACTTTGTTTGAAAAGTGATTTTTTTCATAATATGGGCACTTTAAGTGGTTCAAGATTCCCCACAATTACTATAATGGAAGAAAAAGTCAAGGAGAAACGACTACTGGGCTAAAAGAGACAAAAATGTACAAGGATGGAGAGTATGGTCAGAGTTCAAGCAGACACTCCTTACAAGTGACATTTTAGATTTTTAAATTTTAACCACTCAAGATGGTCTCTCAGTGGTGTTCAGATTCAGGACTAGAGCAAAAAACTAAACACTATTGACACTAAACGTTTAAACATAAACTAGGGACTGACCACAGAATCTTTGTCTGGTACCAGTACACATTATTTGGAATTTAAACATCCAATAACACAATAAAGTGCATAATGTATAATGTTTTTTCCATTCATTTTACAAATACATACACTTCTAGGTGGTTAAAATCTGTGACTGTGAAACAATTGATGTTTTACTTTTGCATACTGACTAAAAATGTAGTTCAGCTTTGTGGCTGATGGTTTTGGGTTAATTGTTTTGGACTGCATTTTCATACTTCTTCGCACAACTCAACTGTACACTGTTATTCATATACAATGCATGCATGCATACTGTGAAACATGAAAATACTATAACGCAGCCTGTAATTATCTGTCAACCAGTAATCAGTCCACCTCTCATGTTCACAGAGGGTAGCAGCAAAACATTTGTAGTGAAAACCGTTAGCCGTTAAATGGACTATTGATGTAATTTGCTTAACTAAATGAAAGGGCACGTCACATTGGCTGTAATAAGAAAATGCATCTATCCTGCAGAATTATCGGAATAATTCCTCTTGGAGCTGTAGCAAGTGCTATTAACCGTGGGGTTTGATGGTGTCGTGGCAGCTTAGATGACTCAGGCACATACTGTGTACCCGCCAATCTGGCATGCAACCTTTGTCACATGCCATCACGCCTCCCTCCCATCTTTCATGTCTGTCTCTACTGAACACTACTAAAGACAGCAGAAACACAGAGAAAAACCAGTACAAACAGGTCTTATCACAAACAACTTTCTTCATCTATCAACATTACAATTATTGGTGCTTTTTCTGAGATGAATTCATCTTTGGGGCATAACAACCACTGTTAGACAGACAAGCACGAAGAGAGGAGTGGAGGAGCAGGAAATACATAGGCCGCCACTACCCAGTCCCTCCTGGCCACCGTCTATTCTATATCCCTCTATTGATTTCAATTAAGATAACTGTTATTAGGCAGCATGCACGACATGAAGTCAATGAACCGGTTGAGCAAATGTAGTGCGCTGATGGATTGGAGTGAAAAGCAGTATACTGAAATGAGCCCATTGTTGCTGAGAGGGCCGGAGGCGGAAATGGGAGGAAATAAAGTGAGAAAGAGGGAGATCACATGAAATATCCTCTTAGCTCCACTGCAAAGTAGCAGCAGGTAATGTGTTTGCGAGTGCCAATCCATTTCATAAACTTGATGTTAGTCTGGGTGAAGTCTCAGAGCCAAGTGGATGAAGAGACAAGAGTTTTCCCCTTAAATCCCCTTATTTAATCTCTCTAGTTTTTTATTCTTTCTGGTCTTTTATGCATTTGTGCATCTGTTTCTTTGACACATCACTGCTGTCAGGTAAAACTCTTATACAGTAACTCTAATTTAAGAGATTTTTATGGTTTGCATAAAATGAAGGAATCGAGGCACCTTTTAAGTTCCATAAAGTTGTTTTTAATTTTTATCTGTAAAAAAAATACATGACTGATAAAAAACAACCAGCTGATTTTCTTTGCTGAGTTTTAATTTTTTTGAGGAATAAAATTTTCACCTTATAACAGCAATATGTACAGTATGGGTTTTTTCGTCATGCCCATGATGTGTGTTTTTGCCAGCAATTAGAATTATCTTTGTGAGGACGTGTGAATAATGGATGCATCATGCATCAGAGAGAAAAATAAAAGCCCATGTTTCCTTTGAATTAGCGATGACTACAACGCAGACTCCCCTCTGCTGCATGTGACACATGAACAGCAGAGGAATAAGGAGGGAGTCGACCGCGAGAAAATACTGGGGTGAGAAGAAAAGGGAGCGATGTGCAAACTGCATAATAAGAACAGGCAGGAGCGGAGGAGGAGTGCCTTGAGTAATAAACAGAAAGAAGAGGAAAAGAAGAAAAAAAGGATTTAATTATCCCTGTCAATTGTGGCAGAGTAAACACACAGCCACACGCCCAAATAGTTTGGATCACTGTCTAAGCAGACAAACACACGGGCATAATCACATACAGTAAGGATAAACAGGCTAAAAGGGACACTCTAACAACAGCTTGTGAAAAAAAAAAAATCAGCCTTGTTGCAAAGTATTTCCTAAACAATTAAACATCACTATCCATGCCAATATGATAAAAGACAAGAATAACAAACAGGGATTTCTAAACTGGGACGAAAAGTTGTTTTAAAGGGATAGTTTTGGCTAAAACATTTTGGACAATACGCTTTTTCGCTTTCTTACCTTGTTTCCTATCTTGGTTTTTCTTTTTGGAGGGGGAGGGGATTTTCTAAATCCATTTTTTAGATAGCGACAGTAGAGACATGACAGGAAATGAGGAGACAAAGAGAGAATGGGAATGAAATACAACAAAGATCCCTGGCCAGACTCGAACCAGTGTCGCTGCGGTTCAGAGTCAGGACCTTAACTCAAAGCCACCAGGGTGCCCCATCTTGTTTGTTTATACAAAAAAACAAAGTGTAAAAATGACAATTTATGGTTTAACAGGGGCTTCTTGGAGTCTTGACAGATGTAATGTGTTAAAATTATGAGCTTAAAATATGCGAGTAGATGGACTTTAATTTGTTACCTTTGGACAGAGCTGTGTCCCACATTTCCTGGGCTTTATGCTAAGCTAAACTAACTGGCTTTTAGCTGTTACCTTATTGAACGTACAAACATAACAGCCAAAACACACCGCAAGCGTAAGCCTGGCATATAGCAGCGTAGCGCAGCTATTTTTATTTTGTATCGCACGCGAAACTTGTGGCCGGCTCATGTATCTCTCTGCAAGAAAGTGAACTTCCCAACTCTTCCTTTGAAATTTTACTTAGGTTGTTGTCGTTCTCAACCTCTCACAAAAACTAAAGTCAAACAGTATCATCTCAACCACTTTTGGTCTTTAGCTGAAGACGTGAAAGGCAAAGAGGACTCAGTGTAAGGATCTTCACACAGGCTGCAAGAGGTTAAGCTCTGAGATGCAGCTAGGAGCCAGATCCAGCTAACTCAAAGTATTCAGTAAAATCAATTCTCAAAGTAACAGACAATTTCAAGAAGCCAAAATGTTGTGCTGTAATTCAGTGATGGGCAATTGGGCATATATTTATTCATCAGTATTGTGGCAGCAGGGGTCTGTGCAATCTAAAGTCTGAGCGGTAACTGGAGGAGAGGAGGCCATTATAGAAGTCAAAGCAGAATATTAATAAAACTGACAGCTTTTGACATTATCATCTTTGAGTTACGGGTACACATACACCCACGCATCGAGGAGGACATGCCACAACTTTCGTATGACTAACTTTTCCACTGCCAATGAGTTCAGTCGAGAAACTTCAGAACAGTCTGAGGCGCTGATAAAAAATGAAGCGATGTGGCAAAAAGTGACAGAAAAGGAAGAGTGACATGCTGTACTTTGTGACACAAAAAGCCACAACGCTCCTTCTCTCCCTAATCTATTGAGCTGTTGTTTTGCTATTTTGTCGCCAACCTTGAGACGACACTGAGCGACAGATTTAGGGATTTTGAGGGCTTCCCATGGTGTCTGACAATATACACATCACAAAGCTTGTGTATTCTGTTTTGCACTGTAACAAAATAGGCTTACATACACACGGTTAAAGATGAAAGACTGATGTTATTTTGTCAACATTTTGTTTGTTGAGTAAATTCTATACATACATATTGTTGGATTTTTGCCTTTAGAACAGAACTTTTCTGTCGCTCCAGCTGCTTTTTGCTTCATTTGCAAAGGACAAAAAATATGTTCTTCTACAGAGTGTTCACTTAGACATTTCAAAGGTTTAGTGAGGCTAGGCCTGTAGCGACGCGTCGATGATGTCGACGCATCGACGTCAAAATTAAAAACTTCATATTTTTGCGTCGACGCTTCGCCACAGCTCGCCACACACACGTGGGAGACCAAAACATTGCAGAATGCCATGCAAAAAGCCCCAATAAAAGAAAAAGTCCTAAAAAAAACAGCTTGCCCTAAATTATCGAAGGTATGGGAATACTTAAAATTTAGTTCCAAACGTAAAGGTGTCGTTATTTGCGCTCTTTGCCAAATGGAGTTGGCATACCACACCAGCACAACAGCAATGTGGGAGCATCTGAAACTGAGGCACCCCATTGTCACTCATGAAGGAGACAATAACAACTAAGAAATAACGTTGGCTAAATTAATTTCATGTTTGTGTAGTGTGTTGTGTAGCTTGAGCTCTGCGCACTTCGGTGGTGCTAGCTAACTATCTTAGCTCTCCGTGCAGTTTGTTCGTGCTAGGTTAGTAGCTAACGTTAACGTTAGCTAGCTACTGGCGCCTAGACAGCTGTGTTTAGCTAACGTTAGTTATCATCTAATGTTGGCTTGAATGGTAGCTAGCTTACGGCTGCAGAACACAGCTATCTATAGTAGCTAACGTTAGCTAACGTGAACATTAGCTACTAACCTAGCACGAAGAAACTGCACAGAGAGCTAAGATGCGTTGGTTAGCCTAGCATCACCAAAGTTTAATAAAGTATACTTTTAAGATTTTTTTGGTATTTATTTGAGATACATTATGGTTTTTATTAATCGAGCAACAGAAAAATAATCGTTATATTAATCGTCCAATTAGTCGTTAGATTAGTCGACTAATCGATAAAATAATCGCCCGATTAATCGTTTAATAAATAATCGTTTACCCCCAGCCCTAAGTGAGGCCTTACCAATACTTGTTGTTTGTCTCCATAACAATTATTATTTCTAAATCGCTGTCTTATCGCTGGTCACAGTCAAGCTGCAACGGTTGAGAGTATAACAAGTCTTTTCATCAACTTGCTGGCCATTACAAACTGGATTAGTTTGTTTCCTATAATATCTGTCTAAGGCTGAAGAACATTAGGCCAACCAAAATAAAAATTAAAAGATCTACAAAAAGGAGTTTAAAACTAAACAATAAGGACAGGGAGCTTTCTTTGTTTTCAAATTGGTGTTTGATTCCATGCATTACTGAAACACACAAGTTAATGTGTTTCCTGTGTGTGGATGTCATCCTCTACCCTGTAGTCTGGCGGTTCATGGCTCCTCTATTGTTCTGTACAATTGACCTTCAAATGCCAGGCTCATTGGCTCAGAGCTCGGTGCCTCCTGGAATAATCTGAAAGGTTACATATGAGAGTGGAAACAAAAAAAGCAGGAGGGCTCCTGGAAGACTCAATGAGCTAATGGGGACCCAAAGAAAGCAAGAAGAGAGTCATGCAAATGGTCCTAAAGAGAATATTTAGATTCAACCTTAAAGCATGGCCAGGCTCCAGTGCAGCAGAAAATACACAAAGAACCAATGAGGACCTCATTGTCACTTTAAAAAAAGTATCTTTCTAAAATACACTGAAAATGTTACTTTGTTACTTAATTACTGTTTTCTATTGTATTTACTCTGTGCACAAAAAGTGAAAAATTACATCCATTCCACAGATTAGCAAATCATGTTACACAGTTCTCAGACTCTCTGTGAGAGGTGCCTTAAATTATAGTTAAATGAGGTTTAAATAAAAGTGCAACCATTAGTTTAACGTTGATGAACATTACCGAAAAGATGTCCACACTTGGACTGTATAGAATGAAAAGAATCCCTGTTAGTTGCTACACTATGACACATGTCCCCTCTGAAACACACTCCAGCATGGATGTGCAAGGATATAAAAAGACACTGCTGTTACAAGTGTTTAAAAAAAAATCCAGCCAATAAACCAAAAGGTTGCCCTTTGAGTGCAAACACAATGACAATCTGTAATGATATAAATCAGTAAAGCAACTCAAATGCATTAGGACATGCTTGGAAAATTGACTTTTAAGTAATACGTATATCTGATGCTTATGTGTATTACATGCAAATGCTATGTGAAATATATTCTGTTTAATGATCAATTAATGCACATAACGGAAAAGAGGGTCAACCATTGGACTGCACAGAATGACACTGAGCCCCCCAGAAAAATATGCATTTTTTGCATTTTTATTGTCTATAAAGACCTTAAAGTGCCCATATTATGAAAAAAAAAACTTTTTCTGGGATTTGGGGTGTTCTTTTGTGTCTCTGGTACTTCCACACACATATAAACTTTGAAAAAAATCCTTCCATGCTGTTTTGAGTGAGATACAGTTTCTGAATGTGTCCTGCCTTCAGTCTCTGGGTGAGCTGTTCAAAATCGGCACGGCTTGTGATGTCACAAGCCGAAACGAGCTGGCTAACCGCAACCATTAGCTCGTAGCGTTAGCATGCTAACGCTAATGCTAACGCTAGCATGCTACCTCGTTCTCAATAGCAAAGCACTGCTACAACACACACAAGTTCACCATAATCTACAAAAGAACTACTTACATGTGCGCCCTCATTTAGAAATCTCCCAGCTAATCCTGCCTTGTAACTGACCAAAGTTGTAGAAACAGCCTTTCTTTTACTGTCTATGGAGCTAGCTAGCTGACATGATCTACATCTGAGCTACTGGGCATGTGCGAGTGCAATCAAAGATAGTACAGAATAAGAAGAAGAAAAGAGGTCTCACTCTGTAGCTAAAACAGAGACCAGCTGAAAAGAGGATCTGCAGCAGTGAGAGAGAGCGGTGCAGTACAACAAAAATATGGTGTTTTTTGAAAATTAAACCATGTAAACATATTCTGGTACAACCTTAAAATACAATTATGAACCTGAAAATGAGCATAATATGGGTGCTTTAAGGAAGATGTTCTATTAAATTTTAGTTTTTTTTAATAAAACTGGTCCCCACTTGTTGGGTGTGTGTGTGTGTGTGTGTGTGTGTGTGTGTGTGTGTGTGTGTGTGTGTGTGCGTGTGTGTGTGTGTGTGTGTGCGTGTGTGTGTGTGTGTGTGTGTGTGTGTGTGTGTGTGTGTGTGTAAAACATTTCACTGCTCCACTGGAATGTGTTCCTCATTAACTTTGAAATATATTTTACAGATCTATATATTTACCTACCTAACATCAATCTATAGGTTGTTGGTGTGTATCTTTGTTTGTCTCTGTGTACAGTATACCTCTATATGAGTGTGTTTATGTGCATGTATGACTGCGTATCACTGTGTGTGTTTCCACCGCCCCCCTGGAATGTTTTCCTATATGAAGTCTCTCCCACATGCCACTGAGTTATGATGTTTCCATCAAGTATTACAGTAGACAGAAAGGCCCCTTCCAGGCCGTCTTGAGCTGGACTCAGTAAGTCCTCTTAGTCCACAGCACCGCTGTGAGAGATAACTTGTCTCACTACCTAATAGGTGGCTGGGAATAAGGCGGCTCAATGGTTCAGTTTTGTATTAAGAAATAATGGTTGTGGTAGTAGCATTGGCTGCGTTGATTAAGCCATCTGAGAGTTAAAGTGTCAGAATGTGTGTAAGAATATAAACTGTATTATAAACTGTCTATTTTCTGGGCATATAGGGGCAGAGGAACACCAAAACAATCTGACATACAGTATGCAGAGCCCTGACAAATCGTTAATTGGAAATCTTGCAGCACATTGCGGCTATTATTGTAATTAGGAAGAACCTCTGAGAGAAATTGCTTTCAAAAGGGTGATGGGATGTTCCTGCATTGTGAAACGAAAGAGGAAAATAGAATCACATGCTTCGTGAAATGCTGTTTTCTTCACTAAACCTAAAATAACCTAAAATAACATCCTTATTATCCTACAAACACAAACATTATTTCCATCAGTGCGTACAAAAAATAGGTTATGTTTCCCTTTTTCCATAGAGGGTAAGCTTAGCCGGCACACAAATATTTGGTTGCTCACTTTGTTGTTCTTTGCTTTATTCTTTTACTATATGCAGCAAGAAAATCTATAAGGGTCAATAGTGGCTATCTACTGTAAAGAGTGCCAGCAGCATTGGGTAGAATACAAAATACCTAGCCACTCACATTCTGAATGTAGGGCACCGCCATGGTCATTAAGGAAGTCAGACGAGTTTATGAAAAGGCCTCTCACAGTTTGTGTGTGCATAAATCAATGTGACGCTAACTAAACAAACGCTGCTGGAGAGCAGGGATAATGAACAGAAATGGACTGAAGGCAAACTGAGTCTTAATCATGGGACAAACATGATGGAGAGAGAGAAAGAGGAGAGAAGGCAGGTGGAAAAAACAGCATGAAAGAAAGACCGAATAGTACCAGTTACAAAGCTTAGAGAGAGCAGACCTGGGTTAAATGGTGTTTCTTCATATTCGTTTTAACCGTTTCAAAGGCCTATAACAGTTTGAAATACTATTGTGTGATTGAAAATTTGACTAAAATATCGTCAGCTTGTCTCATGTGGTAAACCCCTGTTTTAGAATTATTCTCAGTAACAGCGCAACATATCTCAGAAGCCTATGAAGGCTGCGAGAAGACACATAAGGCTCTTAATTACATTCAGAGGCGGCAAAATTTCACAGCCTTTATCCCTGACTAAAACATGAATCAGCCCGTAGGGACACAAAGCCTAGGATGCTGTGAAGTGGGACACTGAAAGTTGAGAGTAGCCACGGGTGATCTGACAACATTAACACACCCATGGGTACCCACTCACTGAGAGCAACTATCTGCACATGATGACAGGAAATAGAGAGGGTGACGTTTGGATGTGATTATGGCGCCAATATTTCACTGCCAACATCCCAGCATGGATAAACATGGCAGTCTGTGACCCTCAGGTTTCCATTATGCATCATTACATGCAGAAAAAGGAGCAGTCAGGAACAACTGAGTGTCAGCATAGCTTGACCCCAAAGTTTCAGACTATCGCTCATTAACAAACTAAGAAAAACATAACTTACTGTATATAGGCGATATAGAAAGATCACACACACACACACACACACACACACACACACACACACACACACACAGACCCCTGCAGATGAGGCACACAGGCGAATGGGCAGACAGCCACTAAGCTATCCAAAATCCCTTACTGTGCCCTGTTTGTGCTCGTCAACAAAACTGAATTCTAACAGTTGTAAACCAAGTTAGCATAAAGCAAGGTGAGTAAAAGGATGCACCTTATCCCACAGGTGGCATACGCAGGCTGAAGGCATATGGGAACTAAGAATGACTGAGAAACTTGCACAAAAGAACAGAGTACTCAATGCTGCAGAAGTGTATTGTACTTTTCTAGAGAAACACATCAGCCTGTATTTTATTTAACTTATTAATTAATCTATGTGAACAGATTCTAATATTTGTTTCTGCTATCACTATTATATGTGTGTAGGTAGGTACAGTAGACTGTATAAAGTATATTTATACAATTAAATTAAATATTTTATCATTACATTACAGAGAAACACTAATAAGAAAGTTTAAAGAGAGAACTTGCCCTTTGTTTTAGTATCTCTGAAAGCAGTTTTAAAAAGCAGGATTACAAATCAGAAAACAATATCAAACTAATTTGAAACAAGGAAAACAAGTATCACCAGTGAAAGAATGACAATAAGTCTCTGTACACTGAAATTAATCTATTTAACAGTCCAAACTATAGCCTAGGCCTAAAAGTAAAAAGAGTAGGCTAAAATACTCAAACAGCTAGTAAAGTAACCACTTTACTAGTTTGTTAAGCTGTAAACTGATCGCAGAAAAATACTAAATTCTACTGAATCACAAATACATGTAAGCAATCGCTAAACCGCTATAATAAAAGAGTAGTAGAATGTGTCACTGCCCGATGTGAGTCGAGTGCAGATGTGAGTCGTGCATGCTCAGATTTAAACTGTTTACGGCATAACGTGTCATACTGAAATTTGTGAAATCTATAAAATAATAAACGTTTCTCTTTACATACAATAACAGAAGATGGTAATCATTTCAAAAACGTTGTAGCTATCTATGACTGTTTGGTTGCTAACGTTAGCTCAAAATGCCATTCAAGTGACAGCCTTTGTTGTGTTTGATTAACTTTTAGCTAGCAGTCATTTCAAAAACGTTTTGGCTATCTATGACTGTTTGATTGCTAACGTTAGCTCAAAACGCCATTAAGTGACAGCCTTTATTGTGTTTGATTGCTAACTTGTAGCCAGCAGCAGCAGTCATTTCAAAAACGTTTTAGCTATCTATGATTGTTTGATTGCTAACGTTAGCTCATAGACTGTGCGTTAGCTCAAAAAGCCGTTAGCATCTTGTAGGCTACTTGTCGCAAAGTGACGCATGCGCGACTCACATCTGCACTCGACTCACATCGGGCAGTGACAGAATGGTCCAAAAAGGGCATTTTAGGAGCATATAAAAGATGTCTGGCATTATTTGCTTGGTAACAGATCTGACGACACTGGATGTAACACTGCCAGTTAAACTGCTATAGAACTGTCAATAGTCATTGCTACTAGCAACAGAATGTTCAACTGATACTAACTGCTGGTGGTAGAATCCATAGATATATCTATGGTAGAATCATTGTTGCGCTAATGTATGTAAACATACTGTAGAAAACACCTTACAGCACCAAACCTCTTAATACAACAACGCCATCCCTAACTAGTTTCCATTGCCGTGAATACTTTTCTCACACAGTCTCAACAAAACACTGCAAGGTTTCACAGAACTATTGCATTGAATTATACAGGCGATCTTAATAAAGTGAGTAAATACTTGGAACTTGGTAAAAAATAATCTCACCATTTCCTCTAATCTCCCTGGTTTACTGTGTGTGTCTCTCTCAAACACAAACACAATGCACACAAATCCTTTTATCCCTGAGCACAAACTAACACTAAACCATTCAGCTTCTCCACAAGTCCAATTGTATTCACATCAGTGCATGCACTCTCTCTCTCTCTCTCACACACACACACACATACACTGCATATCAGAAAGTGTGTGGGTGGTGGTTTCCCCATACACCTGTGGTGACAAAGAGTCAAGGAGACAGGTACACACACACACACACACACACACACACACACACACACACACACACACACACACACACACACACATTCACTAAGTCACAGATTCTGAAGCTAAAATGTCTACGCAAATTCCTACACTCACTCTGCACTGGTGTTTGCATAGAACACTGATGGAACAAGCAGTGATGATAGGAGAAACAACAGGTAGGTAAAGATGACAGCAACAGCGATGACGATTAAAATGTGACAATGTGTGAATGTGTTGCCAAAGTCTTGTTTATCAGACGGCAGCGCAGTAAATCTTATTGTACCTGAAGATTGTGATTCATAATGGGCACCTTGGAGCCAGACAGTCAACAGACACTGATTCCCTGTGGGTTTGATGAACAATTATTCTCTGTTCAGATCCCATTGTTATCCGTGTTATGGGCAATTCAAGTAATTAAACCGGATGATTGCACATGTAATTACAATATGATTTAGAGTTTTACAGTGTAAAGACTGTTGTCATTGGAAAAGTGAGATAAAATGGGGATGTTTTAGTCTGCTACAGCCCTTTGTTTAGGAGCCACAGCTTTGTGCTATAATTTCCCTTGGATACAAAATATTTCCATGTCTTTTACTGTGACATCTTTCATCTTCAGATTTTCAAACAATATTGATATTTCTAAGAGGGATTCTTAAGAATATCCATATTCTGCTCATGCCTCAAGCTATATGTTTTTTAGCCGTTGAGTAAACACAGACTCGTTTGCACATAGCTGGAACTCTGAGGCTTCATGTAATAGCTTTTGTATTAACAAACAGTCCAGCTAACTGGTTGCCACAGACACGTGGGATGCTGTTTTGTTTAAAGTGCTCATATTATGCTCATTTTCAGGTTCATAATTGTATTTAGAAGTTGTACCAGAATAGGTTTATGTGGTTTAACTTTAAGAAAACACCATATATTTGTTGTACTGCACATTGCTGCAGCTCCTCTTTTCACCCTGTGTGTTGAGCGCTCTGTTTTAGCTACAGAGTGAGACATCTCACTTCTGTACCATCTTTGTTGGGAGTCGAACATGCGCAGTAAGTACTGCTAGCTTGTCAGTTGCAGAGTATGAGGGAGTGCCACGCAAGCAGCTAGGCGAGCATTATAATGTGTGTTACAAAGTGACGCACGTTCTTCACGGAAGTAAAGGCTGGACTACAATAGAGCTGTTTGGAGCAGTTTGTGAACAGTGTTTTCTCTGGAAGATGGTAAGTGCCTTTGGGGTGGACTTTGGGCTTTTTCACTTTGTAAACCTATAATGTGCACAAAAAGATATATAACACAATAAAGGAAAGGGGAAAAGCCAAAAAGCACAATATGAACACCCTAATAAAAAAGTACACATTTAGACTTTTGGTAATGCAAATGCAAGTGAAGAAGAAGCTGTTTAATAGCATATTCACCAAAAGATTCTTAGATAAAAATAAGAAGACTAAACAACCCAATCACCTGAAATGTAATATTTCAGCCTTAATACGGGGGAAAATAATTATCACAAACATCGTTCGGTATAACACAATACAACTCAACAGCAGCACAATCTACAGATGCCAAAATCGACATAAAATTGAATCAACAGATGTAGCTAGGCTGTTGGACTGCATCAGTTTTAGGTAGGTGTACCTCAGGGTCAGGTTATGCAGAACTAGTTCATATGACATGCTGTCCGAACACGTCAGAAGTGTTTACACCTGATCTGAATAGCCACATTGGGCACAGAGAGGGGGGAGATAGGGGGGGTTAGTACAACACACATTTCCAGACAGTCTCTCCCGAAAGACATTCATAGTGCTTCACTAGGTTGTTCACATAGATAAAGACAAAGATAGCTGAGCTATTCTGCCATCCTACAAGCAGTTCTGAAGAATAATATACTGGTGGCTCTAAAAAGCTGTACATTGAGAATATTATAATTTGTATTTTATCCTATTTTATCTTTTTTTATCTTCACCTTATGTAAAGCACTTTGAGTTGCCTTGAGTGTATTTCTCTGTCAGTATGGAAGAGGATTAGGGCCACATGTGAAAAAATGTTGAGTTTAAAAAACTTTAAAAAAAAGTCAGAATTCTGACTTTACTCCAGAATCCTGAGAATACAGTCAGAATTATGACTTTAATCTTAGAATTCTGAGAATAAAGTCAGAATTCTGCGATTAGTCAGAATTCTTAATTTTAAAAAACAATTTACTTAAAAAAAAGTCAGAATTTTGACTTTATTCTCAGATTAAAGTCAGAATTCTGACATTTTTTCTCAAAATTCTGACTTTTTTTTTTAACTCAGAACTCACATACATTTTTCACATGTGGCCCTAATCCTTTTCCGTAGTCATCATTAATTTAAATAGGACATATTTCAAGCTTCTCAGTGCTTGTGCCGTGTGTTCCAGGATGAAAATCGTTTTAATCTGTTTCACCAGGTTGACAAAAAGCTGTTTAAGGGGTCACCAAGTCTATATGATGACAAATGTTCTATATTTGTTAATTCATGCTCAGCCGAAACAAATTCTGAATAACTTCAGCCACAGCAACTTCAAGTTTCCAATAGAGCAAGTCTGCGCTCATTTGATAAGATAGAGCACAATGCAGCTCGGCCCTGCTTCTCCATCGCTGCACATTGTTGCCAGCTGAAAAAGCCACAGTTCCTTTCAGTCAGTGTGACAGACAGCAATCAAGTGGAGAATAATCACTACTACTTTATTAGAGCAGACAGAAGGGGAAAAGGCAGAGAGGAAATGTACTGTTGCGTTCTGTTTACTTCAGCTCTTACAAATGGTATGGCAAATTAGAGCTCTTGTTATTAACGAATGCTTGTGCTCTTCTGAATGGGCTGAAAAAAAATTATACAGCTGGTACTTCTCATACACACACAAAGACGCAGACTCACACGCACACGCACACGCGCACACACACACACACACACACGCGCACACACACACACACACACACACACACACACACACACACACACACACTGCAAAAACACACAGCGTCATGCGTAATAGGTTAATGACACAGCTGTAGTCCCTGAAGGATTAAGGTATGTAAGCAGAGAAAGAAATATATGAATGTCACAAATACAGACACGCTGCTCACTCACATAGCGAGTGATATGTTAATGACAAAATTCACAGTTGTAGCTGCCCTAAGAAGCATAGTATGAATAGATTCATGGTCCTTTCACACAGCACATATTTAACCCCATCCTCTAACTCCGAACTGAAACGGCAACTAATTGCTCTCGTTCTTTGTGTCTCACTCTCCCCTGCTGCTTCTCTCTGTTTCTCTCCCCTCGATCTAACAAGGAATGGTATGTGTTTCTATGAAAGAGAAATCAATTATAGCCTAAATAACTAGTGCCCTAACCAGAGTAAGAAAAGAAACTAAAGCTGACAAAAAGAAAAGGCCAGCACCCCCCAGCCATTTTCCAATGCAGCAGCATATATTTGGATTATAAAACACACAAATGCGGGAGAATGTCAGTTCTCAATAAGAGAGACATGGCTTCTGCAGCATCCCAAATTTCATTACAAATTGCACATTATCATCGAGGCTAGATAGCAGGAGATATGGGGGGAAGGAAGAGGAGGAGGAGGAGGAGGAAGAGGAGGAAAGGGATGGAATATTATGAAGACAAATGGATTTTCCGATGTTTCTTGAATGCTAGTGCGAAAGGCCACACGTTTTTTGAGAGACCCAAGGACAAGTGCCTGCAGCACAACGATGGCACACAAATCATGAGTCATAGTGAGTCATAGTCAAGTGATTTCAATACATATACACTAATCACCGTTTTACATCTGCCTATGATTTGACAAACTGAAATGAGCCTGATAATGAGTTGAAATTGCATTGGAGTCATACAAGTGTATCTGTACAATATAGGAACCTTAAAGCTCCATTACATGATATTTAACATTGTGATTAACAATGAATCAAATGACTCCCTGTAATGAAAAAAGGTTGCTACAGTACTGCTGATCCCACTGAGAATCAACACCAGTGCAATGTGTTTTTTCATTGTTTTTGTAGCCAGTAAGCCTAATTTTGCATAAATGTACTGATCACCATAATAATCTTGTTTCTGTTGATAAATAAAATATTCAGTTCAGAGTTCAGAGTTTTGCTTAAGAAATCCTGAGATCTTTTATGGAGGGTAAAAGGACAAATCCTCTGTTCGATTGCAAATTGCTGCTGCATCATTATCAACCTTAACTTAAAAGTGACTTTATCATCATACACTGCGATTACCATCCCTGTGTTTATTCATCTTTTTATTGCAGTCTCTTATCTTCTCTTGCTCTCATGGTTTTGATGTGTGACGATGTGTATTTTGATGTGTCTTTTCACCACACCTGGTTCAAACATTTTGAATAATGAATATGAAAAAGAATAATGAATATGAAAAAAAGTGGAACAGTAGGTCATGGACATTAATTTGGATTAGAGCATTGTCTTTCTTTAATACTAACATTTTAGTAGCTGCAAGATGACTGCATAACAATCTACTTATTTTTTCGGCTTTACAAGTGAACAAACAGAAAAATACAGTATTTTATATCTTCATCATGACTAGGGCTGTACGATAGGATGAAAATATTTTATACACGATAACATTGTTTAGCACCATGATAACAATATTACTTGCGATAAATAAACAGATATTAAAATGCATTTCCTGGTTTTAAGGGCAGCATTACAGTAAAGTGATTTATTTTTCTGAACTTTTTAAATTGTTCTAGCTATTCTATTTTTTGCCTTTACCCACTTAGTCATTATATCCTCATTTGTTATGATTATTTATTACAAATCCCACTGTGTACATGTTTTGTGAAAGCACCAATAGTCAACCCTCCAATATCATCGCAATATCAATATCGAGGTACAGTATTAGGTCAAAAATATTGTGACATTTGAAATTCTCCATATTGCCCAGCCCTACTTCATGCTGCTTTTAGTATACTGCTAAAACTTACTTACTTACTAAACTGAAAGGTAATTATTATTTTACATTATGTTATTGAGCAAATTGAATATTGAACTGAATACAAAAGGCACCATTAAAAAAAAGAATCATAGTTACAATTCAAAGTGCAGTTTTCTACTGATATTTTCCTTCAACTAACTAAAAAAGTTTCTAAAAAACTCCCAGAGTGTCTTTCTTGATGCGTTTATTGTGCAAGTTGATATTGTGATGACATTAAAAGAACAATTTATTGTGCAGTCCTAATCTTGACCAGTACACTCTAGGTTTAAAATGATTGCATTGCTGCTTTGATAGACCATATACAGCAAAGTGCAGAAGGGGCAATAGTGGCAAGTGATACACCTCATCAGTTAAATTCAAACTGACAGCAGTGTGAGTACATGGTACAGTATGTTCTTTACAGTAGCTTAAAGCAACCACCAAGACATCCCAGGGGAGCAAGCGCTTACTTTCCAATAAGCCTTGAGCTTTCAAGCAGTCGAGTTGCTTAATGTGAAATTCATGAATCCCTTATGTTACTTTATTAAGAGTGGATGTAGATGTAAACGAACAGCTAGGACAAATAATGTAATTATTGAGCAGTTATGAAATCAACATGAGCATCTGAGAATGTAATAAGTCATGTCTGAAGGGCGTGAAACATGTCACCAATGACTTGTCACAAGTGTTGATCCCTTGAATCCCAATCCTGGCCAAGATAACCACCCACACCCACACACACACACACACATCCTGAGGCCTGTACTACGAATCAAGATCAACATGTCCTGGATTTCTTTCAGTGATCCGGTTTCACCTAACCTAACAACCGCGGTCCCGCATAAGCTGTATCACGACGCTGGTTATCAACTAGTTCAATCAATCCAGGGTTTCCCAATCCAGCGGGGCGCGCGTTCACATAAAAGAGGCGCTGTTTGCGCACCACGACCAATCGCAAACATCTACCAGAGCTGCATATTTTACATAAGAAGAGCAAACTATAATTCTACATAAATATGAAGAACACAGACACGGTTTTACAGGCAAAACGCAGGAAGGAAAGCTGGCAAAAAAAGCAGACGCTGTTATGCGTAAATCACAACGTTTAGCTTATCAATATCCAGTGGTGTAGTCTACGTGATAGTAAGCTCCAGGATTTCCATATACTCACTTAAAAATGCACAATGACACGTAACAACATACTTTCCATTATATGTTTGATATATTTTTGAATTGTCATCTGTGCTTTATTCTTCACTCTTCACATTGGCTCAATGGAGGTATTTCACCATAAATTGGTGAAATACATGTGTGCATAAAAGTGTATCGGAATGCAGGAAATGAAGTCGTTGACGCTTAAAACTTCCCTGGGGGAGGACACCCAGACCCCCCACTATGATATGCCCCCCTCCTCCCCCAAAGGCAGATTCTGGCCAATATACAATACAGTACACCCACTACAACACATTAGACTAAACTGGTCACTTCCCCATCAGTCAGGCACAAGATCTGACCATAATTACACTTTTGCTTTCCATAAACTGTCGTTGCTTTAGGTTTTTATTTCAGTTGCAACCCCAGCAGTGGTACGCGATTGTGAGAGAAAATAAAAAAACAACATAAAAACATAATTTAAACCGATGTGCGCATTGGCAACACACGGCTAAAGAAGCCAACAAATAGTCTATAAGTAATTCCGTCCGCTGAAAATCTATCTTTCATAAAGATACCCATCAGGGAATGTTAACGGGGTTGTCGGTCTCTAAATGTTTTAACTTTTATGAGCGCACCTCTCTCTCTCTCCACCGAGCTCCAGCTGATCTTCTAAGAACGGTGACGCCGTTATCAGTCGAGTATTGATTGGTCAGTGGGCGGTGCTTTTATACCGGTTGATCTCTGATCTCCAACTTAACCTGCTCCCGACCAGGTTAGGCGTTGAGCATAAGTTACCACGGCGATTGAACCCGAACACAAGTGATCCACCTTCACCTTCACATCACCAAATGTATCAGTGACTATAAAAGGACTGCTGCTGCTCTTGTGAATGGCTGTTTTTTGTTTGGAGAAACAACTGAGCCAATCAGAACTTTGGGGGCAGGACAAATGCAGGTGATGTTACAAAGCTGTGCCAGATTCAGACAGACAGAGAGTCCAGTCCCTATGATGCCTTCGAATTGAACTTGGTCATTGACCAAGTAAATTAACCGGCTGGCTTCTATCATTTGCTAGATTATCTAAAATGTTACCATTACAAATCTGTTCCTGTCACAACCCACCTATTTTCTACTCACTTAGTTAATTGCCTGTTTTTCTTTTTAAATAAAAAATAAATATGAGGAATAGCTGACTTAAAGTGAGAGCAGGGCTAACATTATCTAATAAGCTAGTAGATTACAGCCTGTTCCTCTGTGTGTGCTAAAAGGTTAACACAGCAGTTGGTAGCTAGCTATACATCAAACAAGTTCAGTAAACAGTCTTGAGTTAATTCAACACAGAGCCTCTCCTTTGTTTCTCTGTTATAACACAGTGCCCTGAGGTGTCCCAAGAGAATACAGGATAACAAGATTCATGAGAGCAAACTCTTATTTAGAATCTTGGAAGTCTTTGACTCTGCCTTCCTCATTTTCCTGTATCAGGGCACCACGTTTTCTTTTGCTGAACTTATCCTGCCACCACCGAAAACAGTTTACAAATGGCATGGCTAAATTTTCAAAGAATTTTTTTTAAACGTTACAAACCCTTTTTTGAAGAAACAACTCGCACATCCAAAAATTCTTCTGTGCAGGTGCGTTGGAAGACAGAGATGTTCACAAGTCATTTTTTGGAAGTCCAAGTCGAGTCTCAAGTCTTTGAGCTCGAGTCCAAGTCAAGTCTCAAGTCTTTGAGGGGCAAGTTCAAGTCAAGTCCCGTATGGAGCTAAATCGGGGCCAAATGTTTTGTTAATTTGAAAAAAATATATATTGTTGAAAAACTAAAGCTTGAAATTGAAAATTTAAGTTTTGGTCTAAAACTTGAAAAATAAAACCATGTATTCAAACTAAAAATAAGAGTACCAATTTTTCTTTCAGTTTGAATAAAATTTAGATTAAATTCTGGAATTATTTTGAATAAATTATTCATTTTCATTTTTCACTTTTATATTTGTTTTCAGTTCCACATTTCATGTTTTCAGATTCAAAACATATTTTTTTTACGGCTTCAATTTCTGTTTTTCAGTTTCAGATTTTTGGCCCTCATTTTGCATAGGGGGCGTGGTTACGTTGCACATTATGGCAAAGGGCAGCGGACATGCAGCTCGTCATACGTTTCCCCAACGTATATGCACCATTAAAAGAAAATAGAAATACATGAATAAATTTAGATTTATTTACAATAATTGCATGAAAACGGGTCTCGAAGCTCGAGTCCTAGTCAAGTCTGAAGTCTTGGGTTGAGTCGCAAGTCAAGTCTGAAGTCAGCTGTTTGTGCGACTCAAGTCCGAGCCTCAGACTCGAGTCCCCATCTCTGTTGGAGGATAACATCAACTTCTATTTACCAAAACTAACGTTTCAGTCACTCCGACCTTCATCAAGAGTATATCAATTAACAAACACTACCGGGCTTAAATACATTTCACCCCTCCCATTCTGTGTCCCCTGGTGTGGGACAATAGATGTAAATGACCCAAATATTGTTTTTCTAGTTAAGTTATTTTTTGACGCTAATGCTCTTATTTTGAAAATGTTGAATCCGGAAGTAAATATGCGGCCACAAACAAGAAGGAAAAAGCGGTCAAACTAAGGCATACACACACACACACACACACACACACACACACACACACACACACACACACACACACACACACACACACACACACACACACACACACACACACACACACACACACACACACACGTGTCAGAAAAAATACAGACACATAAAATACAATGTTCAGAGTTCCTTTAAAAGGTGGCTCCTGAATTTAGTGTCTTTGCTGCCACTTTGAAAAGTTTGTTAAGCTCAAAGTTAACACCTCTGCAACACGCTCTCAGGCCATGTCACAGAGAGCTTTCTCGTTTTAGACACTTTTAATCAATGATGATTGAATGCAATACAATACAAAAATGATCTCTTAAGCAATGTGTTGTTTGTGTGTCTTCTGTCTTCACACCTGTCTGCCCCAATGTTCTTAATTAGGCAGAAGTAATGCTAATTAGGATACTCCAACACACACACACACACACACACACACACACACACACACACACACACACACATACAATATGAGAGTAGAAAGAGATGAGGGCACTCTTAGTATTTTTTACAGAGGGGCTACATCTATAATAAGTTATCATAATATATTTCACTTTTATGATTGATAAATCGCTCTTATCTTTCCTTCTGTCTCTTACTCAAATGAGCAGTTGGCGTAAAACACTGGCTGCAGCAGGAACAATCACGTCAAACCTTCTCTGACGTCCATATAAAGATGATTTTGGGAGCATCACAGAGGCAAGTAGTAAAGAAACAAATCAATAGCAGATGGAGTGTTTGACAGAATAGTGTGGTGAGATGGATATTTAGGTTGACATGTAATCTATGGTAAATAACCCTCTGTGTAGAGCAACCTCTGTTTTGCCGAGGCTGACTCCTCTGTGGTAAATGAGGTCTGTTTATCGGTCTCCCTCTTTTTATATATACGTGTACATTTCCTTCCCTCCACCTCGGTTCTGTTCCTCTAGCCTTCACTAATATCTCTCACATCTGATGGACGTCAACAAACAGAAGGAGGCCAAGTTCAACCTAATCTAAGTGAGCAAGTGTTTCTATTGTCGCTGAAGATAAAAACAAACTGCCTAAATGTTTTACATTTCACAGATATGTAGGTGTGATTATCTTTAGGTGCTAGGTAATATTTAGCAGTTACATGCAGTACATATACAGTATTTAGATTTATTCAACATCCAACTTTTTGCTGAGGAAGGAGGGATTTTTTTCTGTCTTCTTCCATCCATGTCCCTCTTCCTATTCCCATGGCAGTTTCTTACTTCCCTCCAATCTCCCTATCTCTCCTTAATGCGCTTTTTGTGTAAGTGGAAAACAGAGCGGCCATACACCCAAGCCTGCCATCAAACATTTAACATCACGTGGTGCTTAGTGCAAAAGAGAGAAAGACAGAGGAGAGAGACACAGAAAGAAAGAGAGAGGGATGCCTACAAAAGAAACAAAGACAGACATGGAAAAACACAAGAAAAAGAAGACAAGACAGTGAGTGAGTCATACAAAGAAAGAAGCAGGCAGAAAGAGTGAAATTTAGGAAAGACACACAGAGACAGACAAAGAGAGGGTGAGAGAGACAGATACATACAATGAAAGAAAGAGAAAAAGGCAACAGCTGAACAACTCAAACACAAGACTCATTGTCTGAGGTTAGGAGTTCAGCAGGCAATAGTCCACAGCAGAAATGCCAAATAATGCTAGCAAGGATGGAATTTATAATTGATCACACAATAGTTTGGAATACTTGCGGCATGTTTTGGATTCAAGATTGGCATTTAAAACTCCAGGCAGTACTACATGAGAACAATGCCCAGGCGTTGAACAGAAAGAGAAAAAAGAAGAGAAGAGATAGAATAATGGGTGTATAGAGAAAGGTGGTGCACAGGTGGGAAGACATTTAGGCCAGAAAGAGTGCATGGTCAGTAATACCATGAATGATTCCCAGGAAAGGTTTTTTTTTAAAAGCAAAGGGATAATGTTATTTTGAAGCAGTACACAGTGTTTTTAATGTGATGGGATAAAGCAGAGCGCAGTGATTAATCTTGTAATCCTTACTTATTACTTCAACTTTTTATAACCTAAGATGTACTGTGTGCCTGATAAAAAGAAGCATGGAAAATAAGTTTAAAACACATAGTACTAGTTGGCAAGTGCCATTATACTTGGCAAGTAACTTTATCCTGGCTGTCCTGATTGCCATCCCTGACTGTGGATTTTTTCTTTCTCGCTGTGTCTATTCTGCTCCTATCCCCCCATTTCCATTTTAAGCATTTTACCTGTCACTCTTAGAGCATTACAGTGAGTGAGCAGATAAACCTCAGTGTCTCGCTCAAGGACACTTTATCATAAACGTGGCTGCTAATGGGCTGGACCAGCAGTTAATGGTTATTATGGTTGTCACGGGTGTTGTCGTGTCCCTGGATCGAGCCCATATACTGAGGACTTACGAGAACAAACAAAGCAAAGGACACTACTGACATCTTTAATGTTTTCTAAATGAAGCCATTTTCCTTGTTTTCCCCCCTGTACCCACCCAACCCCCATAAAATCTCTCTGTCTGAAATAGGCTCTACAATGACAGAGAGAAGAGATAAACAGACATGAATCCCCCGTTCTGACTGCTGCTGTGGAGCGAGGAGAGAGCCAGACATACAAGGAGAAAAGACAGAATCAACATGCATTACATTTACAAATGCATCCAAAAACACATATGGCTATAGCATCAAAAAATATATACATACTCTGACACATTAACAGTTATGACTGCACAACGTGACAAACACAGCACAGAAGAAAACACACATTATCTGGTTTCCATCATATAAACAACCCTGCATGTTGACACAAAATACAGGAGCAGATTCTTATCTTTTTATCTCCTTTCCCTCTCCCCTCCATGCAAGTAGTGAGAAGTCATCATGTTTCCACAAATTTGTATACATGTAACCCATTTCAGAGATGTGTAGTATGTGTTTTGGGGTATATGCTCTCTCCTTCTTTTGGAGACGATGGTTTTTAACCTTCACAAACCTCATACAATAAAGAAAACAAAGCACCTCTGACTGCAGCTGCCTAATTTGAACAGATTTACTGTAACTGCTGTTTTTATGTTTTATGACAAGAGTCGCCTTGAGCCTTTGTAGTCAAATCACAGCAGCTCTTTTCCCTCACCTCTAATCCATACATTGCATAACATAGCAAGCCCTCCTTTCACATCTACTGTTTGCCTAACTGCTGCAAAATGAATAGGTAGACCCAGGGAGAGGGTGGGGGATGGGGAGCAAAATGAGGCAAATAATCTGAGGTTTATATGAAATAAATATATCATTTTCATGATGCTCTGATCTTGTTAGATTGAGGAAGTTAGACTCGCAGCTTCTGGGCTTCTTCTAGGAAATGTGCCAAGAGAAATAACATTAATGTTCATGAAACTAAATGTGAATGGAAGCAGATTACATGTGTGATTTTGCAATCTATTGTGATTATTATTATTATAATATTATTATTCTGTCATTTTGAGCTTGTGTTGTGTTATGTAGACATCCGTTGGTTCATTGGGGTTGTGAACCAAAAAAGGTTAAGAACCACCAGGTTGCATAACGCACCTAACACTCCCTCCACATCACTGCAGTGATCCAAAACAAGGACTGATCCACACGCACACATATACACATGCACGCACACACATACACACACACACATTTCACCCAGGTACAGGGCAGGGATACACTTCATACCATCTACCTCATTTTCTGTATTTTCTCACTTTCTCTGGAGATATTTTTCTCTCCACACCTCTTTCTCCCCCTTGTTGACTGTCTCTTTACCCTCTACCTCTCATTGTGCATGATTCATCAGTCTGTCTCAGCTCACATCCCTTGTCCTTCCTGTTTTCGACCTGCTGTTATTTGCCATTTCTCTTAATCTCCCTGTCCATCAATACAATCCCATTATGTCTAGTTTCCATTTTTCATCCACACCCTTCCCCTCTCCATCTTATCTTTCTGTACTCTAATCCTCTGTCCCATCCCTCAAGCCCTACACATTTACTCCCTTTCCTTTATGTTCGAACCCTGCTTTCCCCCTGCTCCCCCTTTATTTTTTCAATGACCCCACCACCACAGGCCTTACCAGGTATGGGCTACAGTGAAGCGCCGCCTCTGGCGGATGCTCTTGTTGACCATCAGCTTGCGGAAGAGGCGCGGGGAGCTTCTTGGGGACAGTTTTGGGGACGTGGCGCCCCTCTTCCCTCCGACCACACCTGGGATTTTCGGAGGCTCCAGCTCCAGGTGCATGTGCTCCTTGAATGTCCGGATGCAGGAATCCATCTCAACGCTCAGCTCGTTGGATGACATCCCTGCAGGCTGGGTTGAGTCTTTCTGTACTTTTTCAAATTCTTCCCTTTGCGTCCCAATTCAGTCACATCAGCTGGTCATGTACAGCTGTTTTCGCCCTCCTCTTGCCACAGAGAAGTTTACGCTGGGTTGAAATGTTGTAGCGGAAAGATTGAGGCTACCTCACACACAAACATTCACCCAGAAAAAAATGTTCAAACATACCCTTTTGTTGTTTGTGTTGCCTGTTCTTTACAGGTTGAAGGATTAGCCAGCCGGCAGGCGTGCCCTCTCCCTCTTTCTTTCCTTTGGCTAATGCACCGTGCTTTCCTGCTGGTCTTCTGTTCATCAGAGGTTCTCATAGGAGCTTTACCCACAGTAGGGTCACATCAACTCCTTCCAGGAGAGAAGAATTCCTCTTCTCAACAATGCTTCTCTACTATTTCCCTTGTGGTCTTGCTGTCCGTAAAGCGCTCAACCCAGTGCTCTATCACTCTGCTTCTTTTTCTCTATGTCCCTGTGAACTGTTGGTGCCTGCCGAACACACACTTCAGTACCAGCTCTTTTTCTAAGTCCACCCAGGCAGCTTGATGTTGGAGGATCTCCCTTATGAAAGATTCAGAAGGGCTGAAAACAGCTGTCTACCTCCTCCTGTCTTGCTCTCCCTCCATCAAGCACTGCTTGAATGACCTCCTCTCTCTGCAAACAACCCCCACTTCTCCCAAAGGCACTCCCGGTTTGGCACAGAGTGACTCCCACTATGCCGAGCCTCAAGTCAAATTTACCTTCACTCGCAGTTAGAGCGGTGAGCGGAGCAGAGCACAGCACGCAGGCAAATGCTTCACTTGCTGTTTCATTCAGAATATACACAAGGAGCTGAGAGCAGGCACGCAGTAAGAGCAAGCCACGCCTCCCCTGCATTAGGATTGGTTGGTGGTTGTTGTGACGACAAGCAGGCAGGCACAGTAACAGGTCATCAGATTTATTATTTATTTTTTGTTTAGCCAGGATTTGTGGTAATGTTGCGGATGATGTTGTGACCTTTCGTGAGGCAGGCAACTGGTGAGTGCAGGCCAAGACAAAAATGGCAATTTGGAAGGGAGATAAAAGCAAACAGCTTAATGGGCATCAGTGAGGAGAAACATACACACTGCGCCAAAGGTCAACTAATTCAAATAAACAGTCTAAAGCAAGCATAGCCTGTACATAAAAGTCCTTTTGTAGTAAGAGGCCAACCACATATTAACTTACTACATAAAGTATATTCCATCATAATCTATCATACACAAGTGTTGATCCCTTGAATCCCAATCCTGGCCAAGATAACCACATACACACAGACACACACAGACACACACACACACACACACACACTACTTTTACCCATCTATAATTCTATCTGAATGGAAACAATCCAACCATGAGATTGCCACAATGTGTACAGAGAAAGAAAGAAAAAATG
Organism: Sander lucioperca; assembly: GCF_008315115.2. Taxonomy (NCBI): domain Eukaryota; kingdom Metazoa; phylum Chordata; class Actinopteri; order Perciformes; family Percidae; genus Sander; species Sander lucioperca. Next base: position 22,993,196 of record NC_050183.1, read on the forward strand.
ATAGAATTCCACACACACAAAGGGCTACTCTGAGTGAAGAAAAGAAGAGAGAGAAAAAGAGGGGCAATGCCCTAAAGGTTGAGAGACGGAGAAGATGAGGGAGAAAAATCCAAGAGGAACATCAGAAGAGGCAGAATGGCAGCATGACGAGTGTTGGATATATGAGCTCGTCTGCTCTGTGGACTGATTTGTTTTGGTTGTGAGTCACTGATGATTCTGAGCCATCGAAGCATGGAGTGCTTTCTCACAAAATGCTTGCCAATAAAACTTAGTCCTACCAAGCCTGTATATAAAGAAGAAAACACTTGTACTAATATGATGCGTCATCTAGGAGTGTGCATCAGTCAGTGGTTTAGAATCAGCCAATGATGCATGGCATTCCCTGGCTCTTTTTCCTCTGTCACTCTCCTGTTTTATATCCAAGTACTAATGATCAAAGTTTCACCTGCAAACAGGTTAAACAAATACTTGACAAAACACAACGGTGGGCACAGGATTAAAAATAACAGACCTGTATCTTCTTACAGACTAATACATCCCGGTAGAATCCAATTCTCGTAGGTAAACTGGTTGTTATACACAGCGTGTGAATGTTTTTGAAGCCAGAAGATTCAGTCACTTTCCATGGACAAATGTCAAAATGGACACAAACGCAAGCAAAAGTTCATTAACTTTGGATTTACCAAGAAAGCCTAAGATAGCAATGCTAGCAGGGCTAACGAGGACTCTGCCGTGTCAAGTAACAACCAAAACCAGATAATCCAGTGCAACATTAGTGTTAGTTATGCTCTTTGCCACATTTCCTACTGTTGGTAAAATAACCGTTGAAGTCAAAGTTGAGGCTTCATTAGAAAACAGCAGCTCGAGAGAGGACGACAAACTTGCAGGTGTGGGGCACGATTGGGGCAGCATTCGTTGCAACTTCGATTGATCTTCCCCATAACTGGAGACATGCACAGGGGAAGAGTTTGGAAGGAGAAAAAGCTGTGGACTTTGTTTGGGACGGGAATGTTGGATGCTGTGTGTGCAAAGGAGCAAAGCCTTTTTTTTGCTTGATGATAAGATGAAAGGTGTGCATTTTGCAGAGGAATGGATTAATGGGACAGTGATTAGCTGTGTACAAAAGAAAACATTTACAAGCACCGTGACAGCATCGCTCATAAGAGAGAAACTGAAATAGCAAAAATTAAAAGTGAAACACTCTCAAAAAGACTGTGGATATGAGTGGTAGTCTGATGTAGGAAACGATGAGCTCATTTAGAACAGATTATATGGTTGCAAAGTGAAGACTGGCTTACACAAAAATGAGTGCCCTAATTTATCTTAATGAATTAAATAGTGCACCAGTCGGCACTGCACACAGATCCGACCGACCATTCCTGTGCTGTGATTATAGAGCATTGATTGCCAAAGAAATTAAGGCAGCATTTGTGTCTCATGTCACATCATTTGATGTTCCCATTGGCAGCACTTTGGATGAAAGTACCGTACATGGATGCACATAGGATCCATCCAGTGGTGGCCACGAATGTCTGTTCTCTTATCTCATAGTTGTTAAGATATTTCACTCCAAAGTGGTGGACAGACTGACTGTCACGACATGTCACTCCACTGGCATGGCTAAAAAAAAAGCTGGTTTCAGCATCTCAAATGTGAGGATTTGCTGCTTTTTCTTAATATCATTGTAAATTGAATACCCTTTGGGGTTTTTAGTTTTTTTAATTTGAAGATGTCTCATTGGGTTCTAGGATACTGTGATGAACAATTGTCTCACATTCACTGCCAGTGAAATCTTTTAAAATGAACAATCAGATCAAATGTTTGATAAATTGTTAGTTGCAGCCCAAAGGCATTTTGCTTTGCTGCACTGTGCTTTTCTGCTTAGTCAGTGGTGACACTGGTTTTAGCTTCATACAGATCCATGTAGGGCTCTTGTTCTGATACATGTTATGCCAATTGTTTAAATCAATGTAGTTGTAGTAGAGGAAGCAGATGATATAATTGATCAATCAATATCCTGCCAATTGTTTTTTTTTATCTAATCTCCCTACATTGTTGAATGAGTATAGGGTTAAACATCTTATAAGAATCCCTGCCCTTCTAAGCCCCACCTGTCACTTTCCATAACGTCACAACATGCAAGGAAGATGCCTCAGCCTGCCCCATGTTGCTTTAGTCTTTGGTCTCCCACAGTTAAAACCTAAGGAGGGCAACCAGAACACCCTCAGGACCTGTGTGTGTGTGTGTGTGTGTGTGTGTGTGTGTGTGTGTGTGTTCGTCATGAGTGTGTGGGTCAGAAGCAGGTGATCAGGAATGCATGCGTCTTGAGATGAGAGCACTTAATGTAGCATCTCCATCTCTGGTAACATAAATCCATCTTGTCCTTATTCCCTCTCAGGCTTTATCTCTCTCAGAAAAGTGTAAAACATTACTGCATTGTGGCCCAGATTAACAGACATGTGCTCATTCACAAAGGTTTATGGAAAAACAGAGGGGGGCAAACACAAAGAGAAAGCAGACAATAAAGGGAGGCTGTGAATTTTGTATCCATATGAATTATATCCAAGCGATCAATGCAAATAGAAACAAAGGATCAAAGCTTATAAAATAGAAAACAAACATAGTGAAAAATATGAGTAAAAAGACAGCAGAGAACACTAGAAAAGGGGTTACATGTGGTTCCTGGAGAAATCTGAAACAGCTGGAGAAAACACTGAACAAAGTGTATTATGATTTGAAGGTGACCTCTTACTATTTCTTCTGTGTACAATCAAGAACAGAAAAAGAGTGATGCTACAGACTTCTCCCCGGGATGTTTGAGTATATTGTAGCATGAAGACAGTTATCCTATTAACATCGCTGTCAACTCACAGCCTAACAGACTTAACTACTCTGACGTTTAATTCAAACTCACACATTAGGATAGGAGAGGATTGCCATGCAACACAAACTGACAACCAGAGTAGCCAAGGTAAATACAGATAAAAACAGATTATTTTTCCTCTGAACCAAAACTCTCCCAAAGCTGATGAAACTGTGGAGCACATGACTGCTCATTCCAAGGATTTAGCATAAAACTGGATCATATTTGACCATCCAATGTTCCACTAGCTAAGCTGTATAATCGCGCAAAATGATGTTGAAATTAGATGCATGTTGACGGTTGTTGTTCTGGTGAAGCTGAGGTGAGCAGCATTTTCCCTCCCCATAGATTGATATTAGTGTTGCACCAAGAGCCCCACCTATTTAACTAAAAAGATCATTTAAATGTACTCAGATAAAGTTACTAAAAGCTGCACAAAACTCCACTCAATTATAGCAGAATGAAAGAATTAAATGCTTTGAAATTAAAGTTTTGTTTCTGTCGAATTGTGTGCAAAACATGTAGTGAGTCTGCTGATTTTCAAAGCTAAAGTCCAAGGTGGGTTAATACTTTTTATATGCATGGTAGGCCTATGGTTGGAACTGAATAGCTGGAAGATCACATTAAGACAAATACAATCTTTGTGCAGAATTGGTCTGCCTTGGTCTGTGTGCGTGCTAAAATGAAAAGTGTAAGATCCCATTTCTGCTTACTGGCTGTGCGGATTACTCACACCCACACCAAAGCCGTCTGGAACACCAGCAGAGAGAACAACACACTGCACAAAGAAAGTACACAGAGTGCAGACGAGTCATAATCTGACCAGTGTCATCATGACCCAGGGTGAAGAATGAATCCAAATATAGTTTCAAATCAAATTTGGAGAGGGATCCGAAATGACAAAATTCATTCATAGTGGGAAATTATCTCATTGTACATCACAGAGAGCGCTGGGTTGGACTTTATCGCTGCAAATATCACAACACAACCAAATACATAAACGCACTGCAAATACACACAACACAACCAAATAGATAAACGCGCTGCAAATATGAAACGATGCAAAAAGAAAAGCACGCAAACCTCGAAAAAAGAAGCGATGCAAAAAGAAAAACAACTTCATTAATTTGACAACACATGCGCAGCATTCAGCAAACGCACTGCAAATATCACAACACAACCAAATACATAAACGCGCTGCAAATACACACAACACAACCAAATAGATAAACGCGCTGCAAATATGAAACGATGCAAAAAGAAAAGCACACAAACCCAGAAAACAAATGCAACAAAAAAACGCTGCATCCAGATTACATAACGGAAGTTCTCCAGGCCTCTAGAGGGAGCAGCTAAGTGGAACAGCTGGATTTCTGACCGTTATTAACCGACATTAAATTCATATTATTATTATTATTATTATTAATAACATAATATATTATTAATATACAGTCTATGCTCCCGTCTCATGCCCTCCCGGCTGGTGCTGTCCCCGAGCTTCGGCTTTTCAAAATAAAAGCTCACGTCTGGTCCGCTATGTGTTTGTACTTTGGTGTGTTGGATGTTTGTGAACTAAACAGTACGGCAATCATGCTGATGAATACAATAACTTTTTCAGCAGATGTCTTACTTACAACACGTTGGAGTTAGCAAAGCAGTTTTGTGTTTATATGTGCGGGCGGGATTTATTCAGTTTGATAAATCCCACGGTAAATTGGCTGGTTTACTAACAGGGAGGGACTAGAAATCCTGTCTGGTTTTTGTATTTTGTATTGCTCCACAATATGAATACAGATGATCACCTATTTTGTTGGTAACCGTTGTTGTATAATCACAATATTACACTTGAGGAGGCCTACACTTCAGTAATTTCGGACCTCGAAATTAAACCCTCTCATGTGGCTTAAACAAACGTCAATGTTAAACGCTGATGCAGTTTTAAATGTTTTATCACCACGAGTTTACAGACGTCTCTGCTGATTGAGTATTACCTGTGACCTGAGCCGAGACACACCCACCAAACGAGAGAAAACAGATCTCAAACATAGATTTAATATTTAATATTTTCTCTCTCTCTCTCTCTCTCTCTCTCTCTCTCTCTCTCTCTAGCTGTTCCACTAGCTGCTCCCTCTAGAGGTCTGGAGAACTTCCGTTGTGTAATCTGGATGCAGCGTTTTTTTGTTGCATTTGTTTTCTGGGTTTGTGTGCTTTTCTTTTTGCATCGTTTCATATTTGCAGCGCGTTTATCTATTTGGTTGTGTTGTGTGTATTTGCAGTGCGTTTATCTATTTGGTTGTGTTGTGGTATTTGCAGCGCGTTTGCTGAATGCTGCGTATGTGTTGTCAAATTAATTAAGTTGTTTTTCTTTTTGCATCGCTTCTTTTTTCTGGGTTGGTGTGCTTTTCTTTTTGCATCGTTTCATATTTGCAGTGCGTTTATGTATTTGGTTGTGTTGTGGTATTTGCAGCGCGTTTGCTGAATGATGCACATGTGTTGTCAAATTAATGAAGTTGTTTTCTTAATTTGCTTGTGTTTTGTCTATTTGCGTGTGTTTTCTTAAGTTGCAGGGCGTTTGCCCCTGTCGGCCACCGTAATTTACAGATCAGAAAGTTACATTACAAAATGCTACAACATCTTACAGAACTCTATTAATAGGCTTACAGAACACAATAATGTTGGTGCTGGGTTCAAGCAGAATAAATCACATTTGATTATTCTCTATTTTCTCTTGAGTAAACACTGTGAATGGCTATGGGTCAACATTTGTGATGTTTGTTTGGCATTTGTGAATACTAGAAGAAGAAAGAAATGCAGTAAGGCGAAAGCTGTAGTCACCTGCCAATATTTACTCATGTATTGTGGCCAAAAGCAAAGGGGACAGGAAATAGCATGGGGAGAGTTGTAAACAAATAAACACACAGAGTTGTTAATTATGTAGCTTTTTATCAATAACTTTACTGTGAATCCCATATCACTGCCCTGCACTCACTATAGCAAAGCAGCATCTCTCCTTCTCTGCTACTTGTATTATTTTGCTCTGCAGTTATAAAGAATATAAGCAAACAATATTTCCTGAATAAGAGGGTGGGATATCTCTCTCTCTCTCTCTCTCTCTCTCTCTCTCTCTCTCTCTCTCTCTCTCTCTCTCTCTCTCTCTCTCTCTCTCTCTCTCTCTCTCTCTCTCTCTCTCTCTCTCTCACACTCTCTCTCACTCTCTCTCACTCAAACAGGCTGGACACTGGAGAGCCAAAGTCAATCAAACTGGATTCACAGTAACATGAACCGGGTATGGTAATTTACGGTGTTTGTCTTAACCAACAAATACAATGAATACTACCAACTAGTTTTTTCATCTTGTGCAGGCGTTCATGCAAGTTTACCATCAGTTAGCTGTAGGCAGCAGTCAAAAGACATGAGGTGATTGCCATATCACAACCCGAATATGATTACAGAACTAACAGACATGTTTGTTTGTATTGATTGCGATTACCTGTCTTTGCCCGATTAGGAAAATATAGATGAAGTGTGAATTTCCCCATTGTGGGATTAATAAAGGATTTTGAATCTTGAATCTTGAATCATGGCAACTGCTAAAGCTACATCAGGTCAAGGTCTGATTACTAGTGTGCAAATGTAAATGCATCCACTGCCTTTCATTTAGCTCTGTTCTAGTCTCACATTGCCAGACCTTTCTCCACCGCACTGCAAGTAAGGTCAGGGCCCTCCAAACATACAGTCCTGGATAGGAGAAAAAAACCCTCTGGGTTGTTTGCATTTCTAATTAATTTAGCTGGATACATGGTTTAACGTTATTAGCTCTTACCAGTGTATTGCCGTGTGTATTTTGTTCATAGACAATCGTTTCCAAAACGTCCCAGTTAGATAGTAAATACTGCAAACATATTATTTGTAAATCTTTACAATCATTCTCCGAAAGAACCAAGCAGGCCTGCCTTGTTGCACAATCCAAATGTTCCTCAAAACTTGCCATTTTCAGCGCATAGCTTGCTAGCTCAAAGGTTTCCCAAAACACACTGAGTTTTGCAAGGTGAGGGACGTCCGGTGGAACATCCAGGGGCACCGGATGTTCTGGCGATTATTCAGTAAATGAAGTGTCGTCAATCCAGACTAGCTCTGTTCTACCCCTCAATGTCTCTGTCCTAAACATGCACAAGATACACTCTGATAGACACACCTGTGCAGTATTTTGAGTAGGTGCCGACTTTCAGTCATTGACACTCATTTACAGTTTCCTTCTGCACCACACTGGCTTTTCTTAGGCAGCACAACTGACCACACACACAATCCATAAGGCACTCTAAAACAATTGTGTACATCAGCAGGAAAATAATTGGATCCCAAAATAACTTCTTGCTCCCTCCACCTCCTTCTAAATATTAATGAAAGACCTTAAATAAATACAAGAGAAAGGGAGGATTGAGAGGAGACGAGGAACTGTGCTGAAACATTAAACACATTAAACATATAACACGCACGCACGCACGCACGCACGTCTTCCAGCTTTAGGCTTCACTACAGATGGGAGTAATCTGAGTTGAGGACCTTCAGTAAGGTTCTGCTGACCCTGATGTTATATAGCAGCAGTGATGCCTGAAGGAGACATAGTGTGATAGCTTTTTAAAAGACAAGAAGGCCAGGAGGGAAAAGAACACTGGGGGAAACATGTCTGTCTCACCACCAGGGTTACTAACAACTGACACACACCACACACCTGCTATAAAGTCTGCAGTTGCCCGAGCGGACTGTACAGCCACCAATAAACTGGCTGTTAACAAAAGGAAATAGAAGTCATTGTCAAATTCGATAAAAATAAAACAGATATGCGCATATGTTCAGATGAGTTACAAATTACCACCACAAGTCTTCAGAAAAGCTTCATTGCTCGTTGGCATAGATACTCTCTGTAACAATATATATTTCCTTATTTGGTGTTTTCATAATGGTGGTGGAGAGCAGTGAGTAACCCACAATCTCCCACAGGTGTTAAATTGGTTTGAGATCTGGTAACCAAAAAGGCTATAGCATATTATTCACATCGTTTTCATCCTCATCAAACCATTCAGTGAACCCCGGTGTAAAAGCATCTGAATTTATGTCTTTCTACTCATTTATTCAGCTTTTTCCTTTAATCTGTAACCAGTCTGTATGTGTGAATAAATGTGTAAGCCCATCTAGTAAACCATAATAACACTGCACTCTTCTGGTAGAAACAGAAATTTCAGCTCTTCAAGCATTCACTCAATGACTTCTTAATAAGCAGGATTTTCTGTTTAATGTCAGTGTACCAACTCTCATGCCTTTTATTCATTTCCTTAATAGGTCCTTATTAAATGCATCGCCTAGAGCCGCAATGGTTAATTAATTAAGCAATTAGCTGATCGACAAAAACATTTTCACTGCTTCTCAAATCTGAGAATTTTATGCTTTTCGTTGACACATTTGGTTTTCGGACTGTTGGTCGAATAAATTATAACAAGTACTTTTCACTATTTTCTAACATTTATTAGATCGAATAGACTTAATCAATTAATACAACAAAAATAAAATCAATAAGGAAAATAATCGTTAAAACTTTTTGAAAAGAAAAAGATGGGTATGCCTACAATTTCTCTATCATATACAATAATTCCTTAAAATTAATGGTCACAACTGTTTTCTAGGCACAGTGGCATTGACCCTAGCACAGTAAGAATGTAGTGACCAAGAGCAGTGGTTTCCAACCTAGGGCTTGGGACCCCAAGTGGGGTCACAAGATAAATTTGAGGGGTCATGAATTAATCAACAAGATAGGAAAGAAGAAGAAAAACATTACTGCTATACAAAAAATACTTTTTGATTTTTTCTTGGGAAATTCAGGAGTTTTATCTTTTTAGGACTTCTGAGATGGTAATCTGGATCACTCTTTAATTAATCTGCTTGTAGACATGTACAATCTGTCACAGTCGGTCACAAGGAGGCATTACTTAGCTAAAAAAGGTCACCAGGACATGACACACACATACAGTACACATATACGCACATACACTTTAGTGCAGCACCAATCAGGACTGATTAGCACTAACCTTTCCAGCAGCTCTTATTTATCTAACTGAAGGTAATTAAACACTTGGCAACTCCATTTAAAGTTTTAAAATGTTAACATCACGTGTGCACACACACACACACACACACACACACACACACACACACACACACACACACACACACACACACGAGTGCAGGACCAATCAGGAATGATTAGCTAGATAGGTAAAAGAGCATCTGAATTTGACACGACAGGACGACGACTGGCCAACTGGCTGCCTGCCAAGAACTGGCCACTTGCTGTTTGTGTATGTTATCTGAAACTGCATGTTGTACCTGTTGCTGTGTGTGTGTGTGTGTGTGTGTGTGTGTGTGTGTGTGTGTGTGTGTTTCTACAACAACTGTGCTGAAGGCATGGTGCATAAATAATGAAACAAGGCAGTGTCATATTAACAGGCACTAATGCAGAGAGGGATACTAACAGGATTTCCAAAGCCCAGTCTTTGCTCAGTATGACTGGGGGATCCTGTGGTTTGCTATAAAATAACTTTGTCTCCAATTAGCTGTACAAATTCCATTTAGTGTGAGCTGTTTGACACACTGCACATAAATTCCTTACATCAACAATGCAGGAAACTCTGGAACAACAACTGATCTTCGATCATCAGTAAGTGCTATATCTATCTGATAAGAAACCCAATATCCACATCAGCTAAAGCATATCCCTATCCAGTTACACAGATGTTAACCATATAAGCAGGTATGCCTGCTGCCCCCTCCCCCTAGTATAGCATACAGTATATCTACTGAATGTGTCAGCACGGGAGCCTGTGCACTTTAATAAAAATATATGAATAGCACTGATCTCCACAGTGACAACTTCTCAGGAGTCTATATTAGTGGTGTCCCATAGTTGATCAGTGGTCCGTACGGATCAACACTCACGGTTCGGAATGCATATGAACTGCGGATCAATTGCAAAGTTTAACCATAATAATAGTGTGAAATGTTTACTGTCACTGTTACTTAAAGTAGGCTGATAAATCTCTATGGAGGGTTGCCATCAGGGGCGTCGGACTGGGGGGAAAAAGGGGATTGAGTACCCAGGGCCCTCATGTGAGGAGGGCCCAAAAAGATGCTAGAATGAATAGCTGTGGATGCGGGGAGGGGCCCATAGAAAATGCCTTTCTACAGGGCCCAGAATTTTGTGCTACGCCCCTGGTTGCCATGAACAGATACAGGCAACGCAATTTTCTGTTCACGTGAACGGCGCATGTTAAAATACGTTGTTAATATGGCACCGGTGCGCAGTATCAACAGTACAGAATAGCAACGCGGATTTCGGCGCCTCATTTCGGTGCTCTCTGATGCTCCGAAACCGACGTTAGAGGCAACAGAAGCATCACTGCATGCCACGCAAGTTAATTTGGCAGCAGGTGACGTTGATGTTAGCCTACCGTTAGCTAGCTGCTGGATTAAACACGGTTAAAATGCTGACAGCTAAACTGTGTAAAAGTGTGTCTGTATTTCACTGTAGAGGATTCCAACACTGGGACGTACAACAGTCTGTTGCTAAAGCTATGAACTAAAAGACACAAACTAGCACTGGTCACAACACAGACATGACTAAAGGTTGCGTTTTCTTAAAACTGGTAAACCTCATGGTGCATTCAAAGTTATTGTAAAATACCCTTTTCTCATCTGTTTTTGTCATTTAACAGCAATTTACTGGTGAAAGAAGTTATTGTTAAAAGTTGTTATTACAATCTTTTTTTTTTAAGATTATTTTTTGGGCATTTTTAGGCCTTTATTGACAGGACAGCTGAAGAAATGAAAGGGGGGAGAGAGGGGGGAATGACATGCAGCAAAGGGCCGCAGGTCGGAGTCGAACCCGGGCCCGCTGCGTCGAGGAGTAAACCTCTATATATGTATACAAAGTTGTTATTACATTTTTAATAAATCATTTAAATTCCCCCCTTTTTTGTGCTCATCGAAAATTGATCCAATTTGTGACTCAAAACAGTTCCGAACCTTGAGTTTTGTGATCCGTTGCACCCCTAGTCTATATCCTCGACATTCCACTTCAGGGATTGCTCCGGTGCCGCCGGATGCATGTCTTTTCGCCGATGTCCGTTTCCATCCGCATTCTTTGTGTTGGAATGTTACACTCCAGTGGATTTATAATGACTATGGTTAACTGTTCCTCAGATCTCTGCATGGTAAATTGAGACAGCTAGCTACACTATCTGTCCAATCTGAGTTTTCTCTCGCACAACTAAAAGAACTTTGAATGTACACGCTCCATCAAAACACGTTCCTTCCGAGGCTGTTTTGGCTCTTGCGGAGCTTATCGCCACCCATGATGATTGTAATTGGTTTAAAGAAATGCCAATAAACCAGAGCGCATTTTTCTCCCATCCTGAATGCTATGTAGACTAGCCAGACCGTCCTCCGCAGTATGTGGAGGAAGGTCTGGCAAAGCGAGACTAACTTCTCAGGAACTAAGAAAAACAGCCTTATATTTAGATCTATTGTCCATTGTGTTTTACATTGTGTCATAAACAATGGGCTTGTTCTGCTGCCATAGAGCTTGTTGTGTTTTATTGGCGTTTATTTTACTGTCCACTCACCATTCAGGATCAACCGGCGTGATGTCTATCCTGGGAGGGGCTCCAAAGGGCAAGGACGTTGGCCTGGTCATGATTTCTTCATCAGGTGTCCGTGACCTCTCCCCCTGACGCCATGACAATGGGGGAAGCTGCAGGTTGCCAGAGAAACGGCGTCGGCCACGGCGCAGGTCGACACCCAGTGTGCAGGACGGAGATGTGAAAGACTCACTGAGGCAGCAATCTTGAGGCTCTTTGCAGTCCTGAGAAGAGAAAGAAATGAAGGAAGAAGTGTGTGAAATGTAGTGTGAATATTCATTTAGAGTCACATAGAGAAAGACAAGTGGAAATTTATAGAGACACAATAGAATAGAATATGAAAGGAATAGTGCAGAACTCAACTTATCAAATGAGTTTTTCTTTCATTTCAATGAAAATCCTGTGTTTAAATTTCTAAACCACAACTTTTTTCTCCAGCTCATCAACTGTTTGCCCACTAAGGGGCACCACAAGCCTGTTTCTGACTAAAGATGGAGATGCATAAGTAAAGCAGTACACCTCAGACTCTCTGGTGACCTATTACAAAATATTTATATGACTGACACCTCTTCTCACTTTTCCCAACCTGTTGTCTCAGATCAACTCGTATAGAAGTATAGAAAATCTGCATCATAAAGTGGAGTTAGTAAAAAATGACACTCATCAAACCTTTGAAGGCCCATATTCTGATGACTTAAATAAATTTCAAAACAAGATCTGCTAAAATTCGCCAGCATAAATCTCACGAGTCTACTTTTTATTTATTTTTTCATCATGTCTTCACACACATATCCCTCCTCCAAAACCTCTACTCTTCCCTTCCGCCTCATTTACTGGTGTAATTTCTCTTGTTAGCGTGTGCTGTCTGTAGAAAAACTAATTGCAGGGCATAAATGACATGTTTATTTCTCAGCTGCACAGTCTAATGTACATGCAAGTCTGAAGGCCATGATCAATCTTGTCTCATTAGCGTGCGTTCATAGTTCTGAAAACCAGGGCTGTAATTATTTAGCATCTCAGAAATCATTATCAGTTTGACAAGGATTAAAAAATACCTCCTTTATACACTCTCAAAAAAAATAATAGCAGTTCTCACCTTTTATCCACAATTACTTCTTTTTTTTTAAATCAATGTATTTCCCCTTTTTTACATGGTTATTCAAAAATCAGTTAACCAATCTGGTAATGTTCTTTTTTTCCTAAGGCTACCCTTAAACTACTCATAACCTGCTTGTCAAATATAGGCTGCTATTTTTTGGGGAAGCTCAGGCTTGATGTAGGTGGAGTTAGAAGTTGAAATAGCTAAAGCTTTTTTAAAAAGACACCGCATGTGCTCAGCAACATGCACAGAAGTCACCTGCACATGTAACATGTAGCAGATGGTGTAATAGTAAAACCAAATATACTGTATCATAAATACAAAATCTATGTTATCTTGTTTGTCTCTCCTGGGTGACCTGATATAAGCCATTTTCAAAAACCAGAGATGGGTCACTTTCTTTTAGGCTCTTTAAAGTTGAAAATTAATGAGCAACTATTTTGATAAAAACTTAATATTTCAAGTCATTTTCAAGTGAAAATGACACATTTTCCCCATTTCCTGTGTATTTCTTGTGACAATATATTACTTTTCTTTGTCTTATGTAACAGTGAATATATTTGGGTGTTGTTCAGACAAATCAAGACATCTGAAGATGTCACATTAGGCTTTAGGAAATTGTGCTCGACAATTCTCACTATTTTCTGACCAAAAATGTTTTTAGACCAAATATTACTTGAGAAAATAATGAGCAGATAATTTGATCCATCCATCCACCCATTAGATATACAAGCTTTTCCTCGAGGGGGTTGCGTGAGGGCTGGAGCCAATCCCAGCTGACATTATGTGAGAGACAGTGACACATAGAGACAGACAAGACAAACCTCCACTCCTTGTTGATAGTGTAGGAAGCTTCATACAGTAAATAACTGTATGATGTAGAAGTGTTTTTACTCCTGGTCCTGTACTGTACAAGTCTAGTCAGAGTTGGCAGTTGTGCAGAGAAAAAATAAACGACCAAATAATTTGCCCTGATTCTATTTTTGAGCTTTATACCTTCTGGGTCTTCAGTAGTAAGTCCTTTCTCTGTTGAACACAGCCTCCCACTCTTAGTCCCACAACAGCTCTTCTTGGCCATTTGCCTTCCCCCGCTTACTCACGGCAGCTTCTGTGCTTTAACAAACTAACTACACAATGCCAGTGATCGTGAGCGGAAGCATAACGAACTAAATTAATTCTTGCTTCACACAGAATATGACAAATGTAGCTGACTCTTAGCAGCATGGGTGGTGACTTATTTCTTTCTGTTCAATCAGTGCTAATGGTAAACAAGGCTACTGAATACCAGACTTGATTTGCATGTTGGTGGTAGCAGATACAGCAGATGCATTTGGGGACTTTGTTTTGTTTTGTTATAAAAACTCAACATACGCATTGTTTGCCTCCAGCCATCCATTGCAGATTACAATTTATGCATGAAGAATGTTATGCAGATATTTTTCAGTTGTACTGAATAAAAATGAAACTTCTCATATTTTTACAGTGTGACACTTCATCTGTGTTTTTGTATTTAGCCGTTGTCTACTTTGGTTTTCGTACTTGTTCCTATATACTGAACACTTGAATTTCACCAAGCTTGGTACTAAATGCTTTACATGCTATTTGTGAGTGCTGCTGTTCAGCAATTCGGTACCAGAAACCATTATGCTCATATTGAATTATTGTACTTGCATAAGCACTTTAGATTTGTGCTGTATAGCACTGTGTTCCGTGCATTCACTGGAATTGGCTGTCTGCCATGTGTGGACTCCATCTTTGACTATTTTTACTGTGCATGTTTTCATTGTGTATGTTTCATTTTATGCCCATACTGCAAACCAATTTCTCTCAGGGATTATAACGTTAATCAATCAATCAATCAATCAATCAATCAATCAATCAGCCTGCAAATACTGTGGATTTGAGGTTTGGCAAGACAGTTTTTTGTGTCTTTGCTGTTATGTGGCTTGTTTTGCATATTGCTGTAAATAGTACTTATTAATAATACATTTTTCTTTTTTTTTTTCCATCGCCTTATAGAAAATAGACAATGTTTAGTTTTTTATTAAGTCATAACGTTAAGCTTTATATTAATTAAAAATCTACAAGTGGAAAAACGTTAGACTTAGAAACTTTATAAAACACTCCATTATTCAGAAGTTACCACTAGGAAGTGAATACTCCTCAAGTCAGTACCTCTTATATACTGTCTATGGTCAGTACCTGCACAAACTATTAGCATGTCCTGCCCTCTAGTGGCCTGAACAGACATAATTAAGATTTTCTTTTTAAATCCAATGTTTTTTTAATTTGTTTAATTTAGGTACTGACTTGATGCATAGATTTGAATTTTCCCAGCACTATTTGGTAGTTTATGAATTTACTCTTTTAGTCAAACATTAAGCATGATTTGGAATGTTTCTGATGTGCTTGATAAATAGTGAACCTGTCAATTATTGTCATTTCTCGATTCATATTTAAAGAAGCATCTAAATTTCACAGTCAACAATACATGTAATACTGTCATTTAAATCCACTATTCTGGCTCATTCTTTGTCTTGAAGGTGATAGAAAACACAGCTGAGAGACAAATCAGCTTGGTAACTGCTGTTTAGAAGAGTATACAGTAAATACATGGCAACCAGAAGAAATATGTAATGAAATACAAAGCAGTGAAAACGTGATTTAAGAAATTAAAATAGGCTCTGCTGCAGTACCCTCTTTAAGGAAACTATTGCCTTCCTTACTATTGTCATGAGTAAGGAGGAAGAGGCAACAATATTTTTCCTTGATAGCTCAGAGAGGAGATAGTGTGGTGGAAAGGCAAGGACAAAGTGAGATATGGGAGTGATAAGAACTACACTGCAGAGAGGATAAAGAAAGGAAGATGGAGGATGGTGATATTAGATGAGAGAAGGCCCAGCAGAGAGAGAAAGAAACAACAATTTCATACAACACAGAAGGAATATGAGAGCAGAGTTGAGGACACATTCATAAAGACACAGATGGAGCTCAATATAAAGTGGCAATCATGTCTCAGATCAGATAATACCCCGCAATCACACTGAACAGAAATACAGACAGACGACTGCACCATGCTGGACGCCTGCCAATGTCTGAGCCATTGTAGTTCTTAAAAAGGCTTTGAAGCGATAACCGTTTCCATATTTTTGTAATGGATTCATTTGTTTTAAGGTTTCAATAAATCAACTTCTTGTATTCACAGCAACTTATCGAAACGTATCGTCGCTGTCAGGCAGAAACCTTGTATGTCCATAGTGCGTCTTTTTTTTCCTTTCATAAATCAATGCTATTGGTCACCCTTTAAGTCTGTCCGTGGGTTTTACAAATATTTAAACAGTGACGAGGTGATTTTATCTGACTCCGTCTGAAGTAAATAGCTCAATAAAATGTTTTTTAAATAAGCCTTTTTTATCATTTTCTGAAAAACAACGATTTTGGACATACAAGGTTTTAACCCGACAGCGACGCTATTGTAGTTCATTTATGGCCAATGCAGAAGCCACCACACTTAACAGCTCTATTACACATGAATCATGATCTTTTGGAAAGTGTTAAACTGAAGGACATCATGATCGCACAATAGGCTAACCATGTGAGTCATTTCTGCTTTTCTTTATATAGAGTTGGGAGGTAGTGGAACATTTGATTGACTGAGAGAAGAAAGAGACGGAAGTACAGTATGTGTGAATTGAAAGTCCTAAACCAATTCAAATGGTCTGACTCATCAGACTCAAAGCAGCGACAAGGCTTTTAAGCACATAATATGATGATAAATGCAGAGATGTGACTACAGCTAGAGTCATTTGCCTATTATACTTTGTACCTATACTTTTTCACGTATATCATTTTGGATTGCATCAGTTTTTAATTTGCAAATCCATCGCTACGTTTGTGTGTTAAATCTTCCCAAGTAATTAGTACCTACTAGCTAACATATTACCTTTTCAAATCTAAACAAGTCATATTAGCAGTGTTACAGTTACAGCTGGCAGTCACTGGGTGTAAATATTCAATAACAACTAATTACAACTTGATATGCTCATATTTTAAGCTGTTCTCCGAGGTGGTTTTAAATGGCACAGCATTATGTTAAATGTTTCCAATATACAGTATGCTGTCCACCAGTAGACAAAGACTTCAGACTAAACTCTCACCCATCATCATCTTTTTCTTCCAAAAACAAAACAGGAGTCTGACAGAGAAATCATTTTGCACAGTTAAAACTGAGGTAGGACTGCTGCTAATGCTAACTAACCCTGCTGTCCTTGTCTGTCTGTCTGTCTGTCTGTGTGGGGATGGGTCAGGTGCAGAGAAGTCCATTAGCCCATTAGCAGCAGCACAGCCTCCATGGCTTCTGCTTATTAGTCTCTTTCTGTCTCACACACAGACACACACACACACACACACACACACACACACACACACACAGTCCCAGTAGCCAGATCGCAAGGCCTCAGCTGCTGGATAAGATTAATACAGAGACGATAATGTACCTTTGCAGCCTTGTCAACATTAAATATATACCCAGAATACAGCACACATCTATCACAGCCTTTTGAGATTGTCCTCACCAGAAAAGTGGTCATTTGTTCAAACACCAACCTTTTTCTGTCATGTGATTTATGACTGTCCTCTACAGAAACAACAAAAACAGTGCAGGTTAAAAGCCACCTATGTTTATGAGAAGAGACAAAGCAGGGAGCAGCAGGATGTCTTTCGACCAAGGCAAAAACAGAAGAATAGGATTTCTGTCCCATCTCATATAATACAGTACTGGTTTCCTTTTACCATGAAGATGACTATTCTCTTACTAGACTCCTACTACTAGTCCAGTAGATTCATGATGCATAAAGAATGCATAGACATCACCATACTTTAAAAACAGAGCGGCTTCTTTCAAGTATGTATAATGACTTCTTGGAAGTGAAAGCTTTACCCTGGGTATACAAGCTGAGATCTTAAAGTGCCGAATGTTTGTGTTATAACCCGACCAATACTGAATTTTTAAAGCCGATACTCATATCAATATTTGAGAATTTTAAAATATCCATTAATAATGTTTTTTTTTTCTTCTTTTTTCATAAACAAACAACATGAACAGTTAGAGATACATACTGGGCAGGAAATTTACTGTTAGAAAATCCACTTGTCAATGCTCTCTGGTGGACAAACTACACTATGTAAGGTTGACACTGATGTTGATACCTCTAACCCAGTTTGGCATTTCTGTTCTGCAATGTTACTTATCAGCCAACATCTGCATTATACCAATATGTCTGCAATAAGCTAATATCAGCCGATATATCAGTCTGGAAGATTTATCTGTCTAGCTTTAGTTAGTAGCAGGGGGCGTGTGTAACCCTTTACGGGTCTGTATGGTTATACTGTAGCAGCCTGGTGTCATTTCCATGTGATTTAATGAAGGTAAACACGGTGAACAGCCGTTCGTAATGGCACTGTGCTCTTGTGCATCACAGGCTGGCTGAGTCCTGAACACTCCTCAACCTCCCCCCAGCCGAAGCTTCAAATACTGTTACCTGTTGGTTGGTACCGAAGCTCAGAAACCCAAAATGTGTTTTAGGGATAGCCCTACTTTCTATGAAAGTATATTTGGGAGTTTTGCTAGAAGAGAGACTTTTTCAAAACCCTCTTTAGAACAAAACTGTACTTTTGCAATTAACTTGGGATTAGTGAAAGTTAATCACTTAACCTCTGACAAACCTAATGTTACATTTGTCACTCCCTGTGAGCTGAAAAAGACTGTAACCCATCCAATCTTCAAATAATTGCTTTCCTTAAACATCTATTTGTAATATTTGTGATTTTTCTCTGTTAACATAATGCATCTCAGGGCATCATCACCCTTCCCATTGCTCAGCCGCCCCCACCAACACCCCAAATCTCTCTGCACTCTTACCTTTTCGACACCAAGGCAACACCACAACAGGGTGGAAATGAGGAGATGAGCCTAGAAAACAACACCTGCTTCCCATCAGTTATAGAGGGGGAGGTATAGAGAGTGGGAGAGGGAAGAAAGAGAGCGCTGTATAAGGAACAGGAGGGAAAAAGGTCTGACAGACAGGAAAATGAGGGCATGAGAGGGAGGACTTGCAGAGAAGGGTGAGTAAAGCAGAGAGAAAGTGAGGGAGGGAGGGGGATAGCTGGAGCCTGAGACTAAAAGGAAAATGAGTGAGCGAGAGAAAGACTGAGGGAGGGGAGCATAGGGAGAGTAACTCAAAGAGACTGATTAGTATTGTATGAAATAAGACATCTTCATCTACAGCTGAGCATAGCTTCCAGCAGTATGGACATGCAAACATGCATCTTATACAGTACACACTGTGCATTTGCTACACACACAGAGGAATAAAATCGCCCACCTGTGCATGCACAACAAGCACACAGATATATGAGCATGATTGCAAATAAATTCATGGCTTGCAAAGAAAGGGTTGTTCGAATTGATGTACAGTATATAGATGAAGTTGTGTTTGTATGCTTATGTCTTTTCGTCCCTTTTGTAATAGTTATTGTTAATGGCTTCAACTACGTCAAAGTTTTTTAAATGAATTGGCAGATTTTAAAGAAAAAAATGAAACAATATAAAACCTTAGGACAAATAAACTCTATTCAGTTCGATTTACAGGCTGCTAAAAGTGATGAAACATTGCCCTGAGGTTGACAAAGGAACAGGATATTAATAAACTGTTGGGTGAATTACTATCTCTGCTTTCTTTCTTTTATCATCATCTTTTCTTTATCGCCGTGAAATAGCCCAATCCCCATGTCTCAGACAAGTAATAAAATAAATTGCCTACTTTCCCTCTCTATAGCAAAATGTGATTTGTGATAAAAAAAAAAAAAAATTGTCTGCTGGTTGAGCACTCAAGACATTCAGTGTAATCCACTGAAGGCTATTCAAAAAATGTCAGCTTCATGTATGTAGTATGCATGCATGGACTGTTTATTGGAGAGACATGGAAGACAGTTGAGATGTAACAAAGCATGAGAAGCAGATTGAGATCCAGGCTGAATCCATGCTGTTCCTCTGTTCATAGCTTTTTTGATTCTAAGAATAATTTCCTGCCCCATCAGGATGTTATTAAGCGAAAACAATCTTTGATTAAAACATGAAAGTCCTTTTTAGTTTCAGGCCTAAAGTAGATTCAAACACAAAGTGGCACAATTGTTTTACAAATAGTAAATTAACAAAATATTAATGTCTCTGAAATTACTCATACTTCATGACATGGTACAGGGCTGGAGGCTATTAAAAACAAGTTTTTAATAAGACTTTGTCCCAAATTTATGAAAAAAAATAAACAAGAACAAACAAGAAAGAAAAACAAACATGACATCAATAAACAAGAACTGATAAAATCAGAACTCAGAAATCAGAAAAGCACCATCCATACCACCGATTGTGTTAAAGAATGACACAAACTGTGGGTTATATGAAATACATGCAGGGAACCAAGCACCACACTGACTACATAACAGGACATTCAAAGAATGACAAGGCGTGAACTCAAGACACTGACAGGCGAAGTGCAAGAGGTCACGGTTTGTATAATCCCAAGGTACCACGGGAGAGAAGACTTATTGTTGCTGTGGTAACCAGCACCACTCCTCTCGCCCTGATCAGACACGAGAGTGAGATAGAGACGGCGGCAGAAGATGACAGTGTTTTTTAAGACCGATATTGAGACAGTGGAGGGAGGTGAGATAGATGTCATTTAAGAGAGTGAAGAGTGAATGAGAACAGTTCAGAGCAGAGAGGATGGGAAGAAGGAAGATAGACAGTGTTGAACTGTTGCTTCCGCTGGCTAACATTCAACTCTCAGCTTCCAAGCTCTCTAATTAAAGATTGAACAGCTGTTCAGTTTGACCCACGCTTCCTGTAAATACAAGCTCAACTGCCGGAGAGGGAGAGAGCGAAAGTGCTGTAGAAGGATAGAGAAGAGATGGAAGCTAAAGAAGTGAGAGAAACTGACAGGGAAAGGCAGCAAGAGAGATTAAGAGTCAGAAGGCAGGAAAGAAATACATAATAGAACGAGAGGAGACAATTGATAAAAACAAGTTCTTCAAACAAACAACACCAGAAGCTATGCAATTTGTTTTTGCCTTTCCAAAATGGCAGGGGCGATTCTAGGATCAAACCTTTAGGGGGGGTCAGCCCCTAAGTGCTGGAGGAAGTACTGAATCTCAGTACTTAAGTAAAAGTAAAATAACCAGACATATATTTACTTTAGTAAAAGTAGAAGTACAACAACGACAACCCTACTTAAGTAAAAGTAAAAAGTACCTGATTTTAAATGTACTTTAAGTATGAAAGTAAAAGTACTTGCATAAGGATTTATTCTCTTAATGTCTATATTCTAATAATTTAAAAAACAAACTGTATGGGCTGTGGCATTTTAATTAAGTTAGTTTTAGGTTAAAGTAATTGTGCTTACCATCTGTGGCCCAGTTTACATTCTGACTTACAATTCTGGTTATCTATCAGGGTGATCTGCATGAAGCTCGACTTTGCATTATTTCCCACGGGACAGTGAATGCTGCACACATTTATTTAGCAACAACACACAGGCTTGAACAACAAGTAAATGGCTTCACAGCTGAGGAGGAATTAGCGGTAGTACTGGGAGCGGTACGCGCCTGGCCAATAAATGCTATTGAAGGGCGGGTCTTGGCGTGGCCATAGTGGGATTCGTAATATCGCAAGCGGCACCGGGAGCTGGACGGCCACTGCTGAAGGCTTCCCCTGAGGACTGCAAATGTGTGACAGTCAGGAAGACGTTTTGGCAGGGGGGGAAAACTGATCAGAAAATGTAACGAAAATGTAACGGAACGTTGTAGAAATGTAGTGGAGTAGAAAGTATAAATAATTGCTGCAAAATGTAACGAAGTAAAAGTCAAAAGTATGCACTATTGATTGTACTTAAAGCAGCCATATTATGCTCATTTTCTGGTTCATAATTGTATTTTAAGGTTGTACCAGAATAGGTTTACATGGTTTAATTTTCAAAAAACACAATATTTTTGTTGTACTGCACCGCTCTCTCTCACTGCTGCAGATCCTCTTTTCAGCTGGTCTCTGTTTTAGCTACAGAGTGAGACCTCTTTTCTTCTTCTTCTGTACTATCTTTGATTGCACTGCACATGTGCAGTAGCTCAGATGTAGATCATGTCAGCTAGCTAGCTCCATAGACAGTAAAAGAAAGGCTGTTTCTACAACTTTGGTCAGTTACAAGGCAGGATTAGCTGGGAGACTTCTAAATGAGGGCGCACATGTAAGTAGTTCTTTTGTAGATTATGGTGAACTTGTGTGTGTTGTAGCAGTGCTTTGCTATTGAGAACGAGGTAGCATGCTAGCGTTAGCATGCTAGCGTTAGCATGCTAACGCTAACGCTACGAGCTAATGGTTGCGGTTAGCCTGCTCGTTTCGGCTTGTGATGTCACAAGCCGTGCCGATTTTGAACAGCTCACCCAGAGACTGAAAGCAGGACACATTCAGAAACCGTATCTCACTCTAAACAGCATGGATGGATTTTTTTTCAAAGTTTGTATGTGTGTGGAAGTACCAGAGACACAACATAACACCCCAAATCCCAGAAAAAAGTGATTTTTTCACAATATGGGCACTTTAAGTAAAGTACAGATATGTGAAAAATGTACTTTACGAAGTATTTGTACTTCGTTACATTCTACCACTGGTTACAGTGCCTTGCAAAAGTGTTACCCCTGCTAAATCAGTAATTTCATTAGCTGATAATCTCTGAGCTAGCTACTGAACAACAACGTCAACTAACGTTTTTTGACACTATTAACACTATGATGGAACTAAACCTGACACGTTATAAGTCACAGTAATAACAACCAATTTGACACAATGTTCTAACATTCAGCAATTTTAGTTGCTTACGTTTCAAATTGGGTTCTAATCTGCGCCATGAAATTACCAATTTCTTCTCTGGGGACTACCAACGTTAATCTTCACAGATTAGATATAGACTCAGCCAAAGGCAGGAGTCTGGCAAAACAACCTCCGATTGTACATAGCATCAGCAACAGCAGCACAGGATATTAAACCAGTTTCAAGCCTTTTGAACCTGTAATTGTTTGTCCTCTGTCACTAACAGACAAGTTCACAAACTCTAACTTGAAGCACTAAAACTGATTTAATAAAAAAAATACCTAAAAAGGGTCTAAAATCGGCAATGCAAAATGGTCCATATGAGTGTTTTCTGATCAGGACAACATTGTTTGTCAATGCCTTCCAAAACCGTAAGGTCATTATGATTTCCGTATGTGCCACTTCTATGGTTAGGGTTTGGTTAGGTTTAGGCAAAAACAAACTATTAGGTTTCAACAAATACAAAAAAAAAATCGTATCGGCCAATGCCTGTGCTCACAAGGCTGGTTCACAAAAAATGTTTGCAGACTTATCTGCAGGCAGCCTTCTCAGTGTAGCTGTTGTGGAACAAAGTTAGCCAACACTAGGGAAGGCCACTAAACTAACATTGTTTATTTTTTATTTTATGCAAGTTTACAAATGTTCATCCTCTCAGACTGTATAATCCTCTCTCAGAAACAATATTCTGCTATTCACTGACAAATGCTGTTGTTAAGTGCACTAAAACTCAATTAATGTTTCATTCACAAGTTGTTGTTTTTTACGTCTCGTATTTTGATTACCTGTAGACATTTATTTAGTTGATAATTTGTTTTATTTAAAGTAAGTGCACTGCAGACAGTGTGCAGATCTACTTCAGCAAACAGAGACAATGCAGACAATAAAAATAAAAGTCAGTTGAGCAATTTTGTTAAATTTATTAAATTGTTATATTTCATGAGATGTAAAGCAAGGGAAAAACATAATGTCGGCATTATATAGCGGCCATCAGCAGCCCTGCTCTCCTAATATCGATATTGGCCATTGAAAAACACATAATGGTGGACCACTAATAGAAATACACATATCTGCTTTCTTTCCAGGAGTTAGATTAGTAGATTGATAACATGTCTGTGCGTTACATACAAAATGGCGCTGAAGCTCTTAGGAGCTTAGCTCATTTTAGCATAGATACTAGAAGCAGCTAGCCTGGATCACTCCAAAGTACTGTAACTCTGTCTAAGCATATTTCCAATGTTGAGCTACTGCTATAAGGTTAGAAAAAAGAGTTATTTAAATATTTTGATAAAAGAAATACTTGATAGGTATTAGGAAATGTTAAAAGCAGACATAACTACAGCAGATCACATCCTCCTTTGATTCTGTCATTATTAGCACAATCAGGAGCTCCTTGTCAGCTAAATGTAAACTTAGGTTGTTGTTGGTTTACTAACAAAAATAACATTTACTTAACCACAGCATTATATCACATTAACAACTGAAAGTTACTTATAGTTATATAATTTAATATTTAGCTTTGTAATAATAGCTAAATGAGTCATTTGCATATTTGCTGAATTAATTAGATAATGGTGATAACACCTCTAACAACTGTATTTGCTCAGCGTCATTCAAAAAATAAGCTCTCTAAACATACTGTAGATTTAAGGACCTTGCACATATCCTGGTTTAGCAGAAACCTTTCAATTCCAATTTAAAACTATTCATTGAATTATTGACATAAATCAGAGGAAAAGATTAAATTAAAGTTACAACCTCAAATGGATATTTTACAGGACTTGATGAGAGTAATGTTTGCACAGACACACTTCCCTGCAAACCTTAGGAAATAGATTTTAGTTGAATAAGAGAAAGGTTGGCCAAATGCTCAAAGCACATGCAATTCTGTATGCGCCTACTTTACACACACACACACACACACACACACACACACACAAGTCACGCATACCCATATGAATGTATAGAGATCAAATCCTTGACCATACTGAATCCTAATCACTTGCACATAAAGTACACAAACAGCCTACAAACACACCAAATTAATATAATCAAAATGCCAGCTTCATGATTAGCAAAATCATTAACACACACAATAACACTGACATATCTGCACACACTTCCACCACTCAAATCTAATCCCAACTGAGCATTACCAGCGGAACCAAATTCCTTCTGTTAGAGCTGAAATCCAATAACTATGTCCTACCTTAGCACACTTAACCTCACTGATTCAGCAAACACTTAACGCTTTCACTGAAACATTAACTGTAAATACACAGGCTTCATTGTGCATGGCTACACACAAGCCCACAACAAAGAAAGCAATCATTCTTGATTTGCTCATTTGTTGTTACAATAAAGAGAAAACCTTAAGAGGCCTTAACAAAAGTAAATCACAATTCCTTAAAGTTATATTAGCCATATGTTGAACCACCTGGACCTTTCAAAGTAATATATGACTCTGTGGGGTTTGTACGCATGTCTTCATAAATTAATTTTCAAGAAATTACTCTAATAATAATGTCAAAAACAAGTGCAAGATCAGAAAACATTTGTTCATTTTAAAAGAAACAGTTCAACATTTTACTTATTTGCAAAGAATACTCAACATTTTTGGAAACATGCCTTTTCGCTTTCGTTCCCAGAGTAAGATCCATACTTAACTTAAGAATTGAGCTACAGGTGGGAGGAAATTATTAGCTTAGCATAAGGCTCTGTCCACACATTGTATCAAAGAGAAATGGAAAACCAATTTGTGGTTTTAAGAGGAGTTTATCTTACCCTCTCCACAGGAAGATATAAGTACAGTCTGAAATCCAGAAGAGAGCCTGGAGCCGGTAAGAAATTGATGTCAAGTACACAACAGCTTGCCCAGATTCCAGTGCCAATGCTTGTTGCAAAAGGTCTCCCCAGTGACTACAGAAACCCAATACCAGGTGTGATATCAGGTGTGCAATCATAAACATACTGCACCGAGTGACAGGTAACACCCACAGACTGTATAAAATAATGCACCACATACCACCCACCATCCCTGGACTACTTTTGAGCTACAAAATCTGCATTGGAGAGAGAAGAAACTAATTATGTTCTTTATCCTCACATTCCTCTCCATTTAATGAAACAATTTGTTACCGACCGGCTCAGGTGTGGTCGGCACCTCAAACACACCCTTAAAGGGCTGTGAGCTGCTCTAGGAACAGCCTGTTCTTGAAAAACAAACTCCTGAGTCACTCTACTGGATGATTTTTTTTGCCAAAAGCACAACAACAGTAGCCTGGAAATCCAGACCCAAATCCGAAAGATTAAGGGTCTGGCACTGAGTAATGAAAATGGCCCAACTCGAGGGGCAGCACCAAGCATGGGGTAGCACCAAGCATGGGGTGACGTATCCAGAGCCCCATACGCTTAGCTCGGCTACAAGCATCATTACTCAATGCCAGAGTGACTCGCCTTTTAACCTTCACCTTCACTTTTTTAACCTTCACATTCACACAGTTACACATTCATACCTGGAAGCTGCCAGTACAACCACAATCTGATCTGCTGGCCACTGAGCAGCTCCACTGGAGCGGTTGGAGTTAAGGGCCTTGCTCAAGGGCACCTCAGTGGTGGTAATGAGGGAGGGACAAACGCTGCTCTTTCACTTTCCCACCCAGATTTTATCCTGCCGGTCTGGGGATTGAATCGGCGACCTCCCGGTCCCAAGCTCGCTTCCTTAACCCCCCTAGGCGACCACTGCCCTCGTGAGAACTCTGGATTTCCAGGGTACAACAACAGCACATCATCAAAAAAAGAGGTAAAAGTAAAGGTTTGAGAGTCAAAATAATAGGTGAAAATAGAAAGTGAAAAAGACTGGAGTGGAAACACAAGTAAGGTAATTAAGTGAGAAAAAGAATGTATTCAAATGAAGAAAAAAGTGCACATACATGGAGAGACAAAGAGAGAGACAGAGAGATTGATTAATTCACACCCACACCTTCAGCTGTGGTACCAAACACTCACAGCCACTGTTAAGTGCACCTGCATATTTCCATTCATACAATATGAATTTTATACATCAAGTCAGGATTGACTTTTCAAGTATTTAAACATGAACACAATCTATCCTTTACCTTTACCAAGTGCTTTAGTAGCCTTAACATGTTGTTGCAATGATCCACATTTTCTCCTAAATCAAGTGCTTTCAGTTGTATAAACTAACTAGGGCTGTCAAACGATTAATATTTTTTAATCGCGATTAATCGCTGAATTTCTATAGTTAATCGCAATTAATCGCATATTTTATCATATTATTATTATATATTATATATTATTATATTATTTTGCATTTCAGAACTGTTTTTAAGTACATATTAACAATCGAAAGCAATTCTTACCAGTGTATCTTGATTGAGAATTAAATGAATGCAAAGAAAGTTACTTTATGAACTTGATTTTAAGATTTGTAATTATTTATTTACTGTGTAAACAAAAGAAAAATGTGTGAATCTGTCATTATTGCACAATTCCTCCAAGTACCTAACTAAAAAACTAAAAATCCCTATCCTTACCAGAGTCAATATAGTGTTTAGTAACTCCTAAATAATTTTGATTACTCACTGACGTCCAGTGATCACCGGTTAATGAGGCAGCGTTTGCAGCACCTTGCAGCAGTTCCACTGTGGCTGCTTTCTCCGTGTCGTACAGGCTGTGTGTGGGGCTGCTGTCCCCTTCGACGGCAATGCGACGGGTCAGAACATGCCAACCGTAGTACGTCTTTAAGACCCGAGTCCTCTACGATGCTGACAGGTCTGCAGTTAGTTGCCACCCGTTTCGCAAGAGCTGTAGTAATTTTTTGGGATTTGGTTTCATCCACAGGTCGGCAAGTAGCACTCTCCAAAATACTGCTTATGTAGGCTGTTAGGCACGATGCAAAGCCGAGTGAAGTGTAAAATAAATTAATAAATGCCGGCATGCGATTAACGCGGTAATGCTGAAAGCCCTAAAACTAACCCATAAATACCTCTAAAATAGTACTCCACAGATTTAGCATTGCGCTCCTAAAACATTGTCGGATTCACAATGGAGAGTTCAGTATCAAAAGTGAGCAGACCCAGAGATAGTGTCTTTATTTTTATTCCACACATCCTTCTTCCTTGCCAAAACACTTCAGTTCAGTGGGATATTAGGGTGTGTTACGCCAGTAGCATCTAACGTAGCTTCATGCTACTCCACACCCCCAGATTTTGGTTTATTTTCAAAATGGTAGTTTTCAGAGCTAACCAACACTGACTTAAGTGACATCCCTTAAGGCAATCACACTTCATGCAGCTCCTTCTGGAGTTACAAAAGGCTTTATACAACTTTTTTCATAAATGTAGTAGGACTCCTCAAGACATGTAAACTGACTGATGTGTAAAATCAGTGGAGTTTCCCTTTAATACTGCTGTAGTTGCCCCAAGGAAGATATTTGAGGAGAATCAAATCAAAAGTGCAGATTCTCTTTTCAGGTTTAGTACAAACGTAGTTGTGATGAAAACAGGCATTATGTTCTCACTTGAATGAATTTTCACTTGAATGAATTAGACAAGTTAAAAGATTAATATAATATTTTAGTAAGCTGTTAATATGCATACATTTAAGTTGACAGGGATCATTAGTAGATAAAATTAGGACATAAGTGCAGGATGTGTGTGCTTAGGTGCAAAAGGCTACACACAAGTAAACACAAGTACCTGGTGGGGTTTAAACATCACACCACATAAGACCTGTGTCAGAGTGAGGAAAATCAGATAGAAACGGGTTAAAAACGGAGCAGGGAGAAGATGTGAGCTAACAAAATAGGAACTTTGCACAAGAGAGATATGATGGAGGAGGCAAGAGCCAGCCAAAGCACTGAAAAGAGCTGTCAAAACACAGGGTGACTAACAAAGAAAGTATGCCATCCTGTATTCTCTGTGGATGCGGAGAACATTTTCCTGTGTCCTGCCATACAGTCACAGCTTACACTAGAAACTACATGAAGTGTCCTGCTTTTGTCAGTAGAAAACTTGAGTCCACACAGTTTTGTATTACTAAGAACAAGGAATGTGTTTAGTTACGTAGCTCTCTATTCTTAGCATCTAGGCATCTTTCTTCACAACAAGGTCAATATTAACACAAAACAATCAAACCTCTAGATCTCCAGTGATGACACCTATTGTCAAAATGTGTTTGATTGATCTCTGGTATATCCAGCCTATTATGTAACTGGTGCAGTGTATCGGGGACATGATGACTTACATTGTTGTGAGACACCGTGAGAACACTCCTGCTCTTCCTCATCTTTCCTGGAGTCTCTCCTTCGCTGTCCAACCACAGCTTCACATGCACACCTGGAAAACACAAGTATACCAAAACATGTTTTTGTGTTCTTTGAGAACAAGATGCAGGTGAGGTCAGTGGATTAGTAATTGGACAATGTTTCTGGACAGACATATTGCTGCTGAATTTTTCAAATGCCACATTTCCGTTGCCAGACTAGGGGATAAATCCATTTTTACTTAAACTTTTATGATAACCTAAACTAGGTATTTCTGAATACCAGTTCTACTTCCTCTTGCAGTATTTCTGCAACATTTTTTTCAATTTTTTTGGATCGATACAAATACAAAAACACATGCACAAACACATTCACCTTAGTATCAAAATTGAATTGATGAAATATTGAATTTTAGTCATTCTGGTTAGTCTCCCTATGAGAAAGAGTAGAGCAAAGCAGTCAAAACAAAACAGCCTTGCCTTTTAATATTGCTCCATGGAGGAGCCCCCAGCTAGTGATGCATCAAAACATTAACACTGCTGTACAGCACACTGAAATCCCCCATGATGCACCACTATGCGATAATGTGCAGGATATTCGACCCCACAAAAATAACAGACTGATAGAGAGGCTGGCTAGCTATCTGGGCAACATGATCATTCCGTTGCTGAACTCGGTTATATTTCCCTTTCCTACGACTCCCCAGTGTCAGCAAAAAGATGGTTCATGTAAAAAAAATACCAATTCTTCAATTATCAGAGTTTGATCGGAGCTGCAACGTTGGTAGTTTGAGAGTAATTACATTTGGACTGAAATGCACAAATCTATATTAATAGCAACAATACAATCCTTATTTACACACCCCTTATAGAACCAAGTTATTAGGTGCCTCCCAAATGGCAACATATTAGAAATCAACAGCAATAAAGGTCATGGAAAAGGTATCTGTAACAAAAGAAAATACCTTAAACAGAATAAAATAGGTACAACAAATTCCATGATATAAGATAAAAGAAATAAATAGGCAGTTTAGGTAAAATCATAGATATGTAAAACCCCACACAAATTAGGTTTTTAGTACGTTTTAAGAAGATATTTAAAATGTGATACAGACTTAGTCGTTCAACTTCACAGCCTTATTCAGCCTCAAGGCCCTGACTTCAAAGGCTCTGTTCTCTCTCTTGTTAACAGAGTGTGGAACAGATAAAAGACCTCTGTCCAAGGACTTTAAGCTATGTATAGGGCTGATATGGGACTAAAAAGTAAAAAAATATAGCAAATAATCAATAAGACCTTGTAGTCAACAGTCAACAGAATTTCTGGCTTGAGTGATCCATTAATTTCCGATTAATTTTCTGTCGACCAACTAATCAATTAATCTTATCGTTGCAGCCCTATGAAGATGTATGTTGCAAATATGCACACATAAGCATCACAGGAACAAAAACAGCAGCTTACGGGGAGCATGAACATCAACACATTTTCAAACACTGATAGCTGAAACAAATGTTTAAAGGTTGTGTAGAACAGTGTGCTTGTTAAATGCGTTCTAGGCATTTCTCTGCCTTGTTGTTGTTGTTTATCACTACCGAGTGGAATCATTGTGAGGAGCCATATTAGGACGTTAAAACTGTCAACAGTTGCCTGGCTGTCTGGCTGGCTGCACAGATTACACTGTCAGATGGCTGACAGGTGATGTGACAACAGGAGACGTGCCGTAGCATCCTCTTGTTGCAATAAATCAAAGATGGCAGATCGCATGTAGTGAATTCGAGATAACTTCAACAGACTTCAATTAATATACATTGCTGATAACAGCTCTGAATAGAGGGAAATGGAGATCGATAGAAAAGATAGAAAGGAAAAGCAAGAAGAAACCCTCAGTTATGCAGATTTTTTAACCAAGCCTGACACTTAGTCAATCCTTAACCTGCCTAATAACCTGTCTTATACAAGTCACTAACACATGACAGGCTCCACATTGTTTATGAGCTTTGAATATTGGGTAAATTAGACTCCTAAAAATCTGAAACACTTACTAGATTAATCAATTATTTGATCCACAGAAAATTTGCAAAACCTTTAATACCTAATTAGTTGTTGAAGTAATTTCAAGCAAAAATGCAAGAAATATTCAGAGGTTCCAACTTCTCAAACATGAATATTTGCTGGTTTCCTTAGTCTTCTGTTATAGTATATCCTTTGTTCTTGGACTGGGACACATTTGAAGACATCACCTTGGTGTGTGGGAAGTTGTGATGGGCATTTTGTCCTTAATTGGCAAATTAATTGACAATGAAAACAATGATTAGGTACAGCTATGATACAAATAATAATATAAAGCACTAGAGTACTAGGGGTGGGAATCACCAGAGGCCTCACGATACGATATCATCACGATACTTATGTCACAATACGATATTGCGATTTTGAACATATTGCAATATTCTGCGATATATTGCAATTTATTACTTTTTTTCCAACTTCCAGCCCAATTTCAAATTATGCACCCAAAAGGAAACTTTGTCAACATCTGTTTTATCTAAACAGATAGATTTCTCGGTAATTAACGCGGTAATGCTGAAAGCCCTAAAACTAACCCATAAATACCTCTAAAATAGTACTCCACAGATTTAGCATTGCGCTCCTAAAACATTGTCGGATTCACAATGGAGAGTTCAGTATCAAAAGTGAGCAGACCCAGAGATAGTGTCTTTATTTTTATTCCACACATCCTTCTTCCTTGCCAAAACACTTCAGTTCAGTGGGATATTAGGGTGTGTTACGCCAGTAGCATCTAACGTAGCTTCATGCTACTCCACACCCCCAGATTTTGGTTTATTTTCAAAATGGTAGTTTTCAGAGCTAACCAACACTGACTTAAGTGACATCCCTTAAGGCAATCACACTTCATGCAGCTCCTTCTGGAGTTACAAAAGGCTTTATACAACTTTTTTCATAAATGTAGTAGGACTCCTCAAGACATGTAAACTGACTGATGTGTAAAATCAGTGGAGTTTCCCTTTAATACTGCTGTAGTT
The DNA here is from genome assembly GCF_008315115.2 of Sander lucioperca. NCBI lineage: Eukaryota > Metazoa > Chordata > Actinopteri > Perciformes > Percidae > Sander > Sander lucioperca. The sequence goes on from NC_050183.1 coordinate 23,025,091, forward strand.
GCCCCAAGGAAGATATTTGAGGAGAATCAAATCAAAAGTGCAGATTCTCTTTTCAGGTTTAGTACAAACGTAGTTGTGATGAAAACAGGCATTATGTTCTCACTTGAATGAATTTTCACTTGAATGAATTAGACAAGTTAAAAGATTAATATAATATTTTAGTAAGCTGTTAATATGCATACATTTAAGTTGACAGGGATCATTAGTAGATAAAATTAGGACATAAGTGCAGGATGTGTGTGCTTAGGTGCAAAAGGCTACACACAAGTAAACACAAGTACCTGGTGGGGTTTAAACATCACACCACATAAGACCTGTGTCAGAGTGAGGAAAATCAGATAGAAACGGGTTAAAAACGGAGCAGGGAGAAGATGTGAGCTAACAAAATAGGAACTTTGCACAAGAGAGATATGATGGAGGAGGCAAGAGCCAGCCAAAGCACTGAAAAGAGGCATTTTGTCCTTAATTGGCAAATTAATTGACAATGAAAACAATGATTAGGTACAGCTATGATACAAATAATAATATAAAGCACTAGAGTACTAGGGGTGGGAATCACCAGAGGCCTCACGATACGATATCATCACGATACTTATGTCACAATACGATATTGCGATTTTGAACATATTGCAATATTCTGCGATATATTGCAATTTATTACTTTTTTTCCAACTTCCAGCCCAATTTCAAATTATGCACCCAAAAGGAAACTTTGTCAACATCTGTTTTATCTAAACAGATAGATTTCTCTGTTTATTCATCTCACTTCAATTTTATTGCTGCAAAATGGGATGGTCAAGCACACAAACTGACCAACACATATGTAAATAAAAAAACAATACTTGGCGTCTGTGTACCGATACAGTATTGCCACGGAGAATATCGCGATACTATGCTGTATCGATTTTTTTTCCCCACCCTTAGAGAGTACTGAATATAGTAACTTCTTTATTGAAAGTCTAAACTACATATCATAACTTTGCACTAACAAGTAAGTTAGTAAGCAAATTGGAGTAAAAGATAAAGTATTTCTGGTAACTTTTTGTAGACTTCTTGAAATCACTGCACTTCACAGTGATTCCTTCAAATGTAAATTCTAAGAATGATTCCTCTCTGGTGTAGGACCAGCAGCTTAGGCAGAGCTAAGGAAACAGCCAGCAAAAGGATGACAACTTATAAAATAAGAGAGTATGTCTATCTGAATGCTACTTGGTTGTCTGCCTGAACTGGGTCATGGGTTGTGAATAGTTAAAATGACAAACAACAGTATTGACCTTTATCTTATTTTGTTGCTAATTGCCCCAAATTAGAGCGAACAGTCTCTGCTTTTGAAGCCACTGTAGGAATATCCTTTTAGATACGTTATGTAAATATAATAAGATTACACAACCTTTCTTGAAAAACACTGCTGTCTGTTTACAGAACATATTGGGTACACATATGATAAAACACAATGCCAACTGGTAAAGAAAAACACCTAGTGAGCACATTGATCAGGGTATTAAAAAAATAAGCATTTAATCCAAATCCAAATTCTAAATTATCATGTGTGCATTCATGTGCATGTGTGTGTTTGTATATGTGGAGCAAGGCGCGGATCTTAACAGACAAATGAACACAAATTTAAATGAATACACGTATCACACATTACTAAACAATACACAGTAATTAGCACCCATTATGTGTCTCTCAGCTCTTTATCTGATGTTTTCAAATAATCTTCCCAATTTCGCTAATCCTTATGAGTTTTCTCTCATGCCTTGGCAAATTATAGTTTTTCTTTTTGTACATTTTCCTCTCAATAACACGTGCTAATGAAACACTATGCTAATGGAACCTAATGCAGCCTTAATGGTTCAGCACACTTTAATTCCCCCAATGCTCATCATTCAATAGCAGCAGACAAGATTGAGTCCACAGCCATTGAGCCTTTCTCTAATGAGCCAATTCAGGCAGTCATTAAAAGGCCCTAAGAACTCATGAGTTCCTCCTGTGACCCATGATGGTGTATTTTTTTTATGTTTCCTTCCATAAAAAAAAAGAGAGAGGGTGATTGGGGGTGGGGGGGGGGGGGGGCTGACGGTAAAAGATGAAAGACTGTTTCAGGGGAAATTAGATGAGGAGTGGTTTAGAGAATGATATGATATGAAGATATGAAGATGCAGATGGAGAATTGTAAAGAGAGCTACAAGCAAACAGGTCAATGAGGATTTTAATGAAATACAGAGAAAAAGCCGGAGGTTAAAGAAAGAAGGATTGAAGAATGAGGTGTGAAAATAGGAAGCAGAGGAAGAGAGTCAGGGAGAAACAGCTAAGACGACTACATAAGGTATGTTTAAAGGAATAGTTCAACATTTTGGGAAATATGCTTATTCACTTTATTGCTGTGAGTTAAGTGAAAAGCTTAGCTTAGCCCAAAGACTAGAAACAGGGGGAAACAGCTAGCCTGGCTCTTTCCAAGGGTAACAAAATCCACCCACCAGCACCTCTAAAGCTCACTACTTAACCCGTTATATCTCCTTTGTTTAATGTCACGTGAAACGCTGAATTATCATTTTTACACTTGTGCTAAGCTAAGCTAACCAGCTTCTGGCTCCAACTTTATATTTACCGTACACATGAGAGTGGTATCAATCTTCTCTTCTAACTCTCCATAAGAAAGAAATAAGAGTATTTTCCAAAAATGTCAAACTACCAGGACCCCATTTTCCCCATGCATTTGTGTCTAATAGACTAATGTGACCAAACATCTTTGAAATTGGTCCAGTATTGAGCGAGATCGCAATGACAGGCTGGCACGAACCGAGCTACAATGTAACCTAATAGGGCAATTGTGCAGCCTTGCTTTTTGTCCACTAAAAGTGATTTTCTTTTGCTACTGATAGGCTCAGATTGTTACTAAAAGTGTCTGACAACATTATCAATCTCAGATTGTCCGAAGACAACGGTGTGAAGAGTCTAACGCCAGTCAAGAAGGCGTTCAGGATGTCTGTTGTTTCGGAGTAGGCTACAGAAATTAAAGGGTCCTGTTATCTAAATGTTTGTCAGTGCCATGGCTCCATATTTAAATGATTTCGACAATGTGGGTGAGGTCGTTATAGTGTGATGACCACCTGTATTCATTTGAGCTAGAGTAAAACATTATGGACAGAGAGAAAGAGAGAGCGAGAGAGAGACACCGGGCGGAGGAGGGTGAAGCAGTAGCTGAAGGGCTTCGAGGCTCGGGATATTGGTAGTGCTTCCATGGGTGCTGTGCCCCTAGTATATGCCCAAAGAATATGTTGTCAGGAGTGGGACCTGTTGCTGTCAGATATCTGTGGTCTGGATGTGTCCAGTCAGTGGTATACCTCGGACACAACGCTGTGTCACCACGTCTTTTTCTTGTCTCACGTTGCACTCTCCACACTGCTGTATTCGGACAAAAAGTCACGTCCTGAGATCGACAATGTTGTTAGACACTTTTAGTAACAATCTGAGCCTGTCAATTGCAAAAAAAAAATCACTTTTATTGGACGAAAAGCCAGGCTGCACAACTACCCTACTAGGTTAAACTGCAGCTCGGTTCACGCCGGCCCATCATTCCAATCTCACTCAATACTGGACCAAATTCAAAGATTTTTGGTCACATCAGTCTATTAGACACAAATGCATGGGGAAATGGGGTCCAGGTTGAAAAAAACGGTAGCTAACCTTCAAGCTGTATGCAACCAAGGCAATTTTGTCATTCAGAGAAGGCATCCTTATTTTGTTACATGATAAGAAATCAAATGGTAAAGGACAGTTCATGCACTTGAAGCAGATGGACAACTTTCAGCTTGAACAGACAGGACAACCTTGACACCACGATTACATAAAAGCACCCCCATCACACCACCTAAATGCAGTGAAAGAGCAAACACTATGAAAGAACATGCAATATTTCTTTTAAAAGCATTGGAAATAAATGTTTCTTGCCTGTGACAAGAGCTCACTACGAGTCAACACCTTCAACAGATAATGAATGTGTATTAAAATGAACTTTCACATTTGTCTAACATTTACAGCAAAGACGACAAGTAACATTGACTGTTTGCTGCTACTAGAAATGTTTTCCACAAGGTGATTTCTAGGATAGCTCAAAGGCATGTGAACAACCCTTTTATAGTTAGCAAAAGTTGCTGATGGATGCTGGATTTCTCCAAGACAATCACTTTTCAGGAAACAAGGATTGTTCAAATAGATGCAAATGCATTTTTTGGAATTAATGTCTCCCTCACTTCAAGGGCATTAATGTATGCTGTTCATCACACCCCCAACCGGCACAGTCACACACCGCCTACCAAGAGCCTGGGTCTGTCCGAGGTTTCTCCATAAAAGGAAGTTTTCCTCACCACTCGAGGTTTCTGCCTAAAGGAACTTTTTCCTCTCCACTGTCGGACTAAATGCTTGCTCTTGGGGGAATTACTGGAATTGTTGGGTCTTTGTAAATTATAGAGTGTGGTCTAGACCTACTCTATCTGTAAAGCGTCTTGAGATAACTCTTATAATTTGATACTATAAATAATATTGAATTGAATTAAAGTGAATGACATACATTAGGTAATTAATTTAAAAAATGCCTCAAATATAAATTATTAATAAGAGGGAAATTATCAGTGGCAAGGCTTCTCTGTAGGGATGATGATCTGTTCCAGTTATCACCATTAGAAGATAATTAGTGAGTACAGATGACATTTGTGTTTCAGAGCACATCTGAAAATTGTGCTTGGCAGCACAGATGGAAAGCAGTTTATGAACACAGATTAATGCTGTAACCTCAGGGGATGAAGCACAACGGTACAAACTAACAAGTAGTGTGACGTGTGTGTGTGTGTGTGTGTGTGTGTGTGTGTGTGTGTGTGTGTGTGTGTGTGTGTGTGTGTGTGTGTGTGTGTGTGTGTGTGTTTTGGAGTATCCTAATTAGCATTACTTCTGCCTAATTAAGAACATTGGGGCAGACAGGTGTGAAGACAGAAGACACACAAACAACACCTTCAAGGAAGCAAACTAACCTGTGCTTAAGAGATCATTTTTGTATTGTATTGTATTCAATCACCATTGATTAAAAGTGTCTAAAACGAGAAAGCTCTCTGTGACATGGCCTGAGAGAGTGTTGCAGAGGTGTTAACTTTGAGCTTAACAAATTTTTCAAATAGGCAGCAAAGACACTGAATTCAGGAGCCACCTTTTAAAGGAACTCTGAACAGAGTTGTGGAAACTCTTTTGCTTGGCAACAAACCCACACATTAAAGAGTTTGGAAAACTGTGATAATGGGTCTGTAATACTGAAATTGCAAAGCAACTTACACTGCTGTGATTGCATTCATATTCATGAAGGGTATACTTTTCATATTTTAAAGGGAGAGTGGCTTGCTACAAGTGTTTCTTTAATTTGTTTCTCTCATTGGTTTTCATTTAACATTTTTTGCATTGATTACATTCTGAACACAGTAATATGCTGCTGCTTTGTCTAAACCAAATAGAGGTGAAAGAATAAAGAAACGCAGCGGGTTGACAAACAAGCTTTACTGCATTTTTTCCTGTTGCTGAGGAAAGTTTTATACATTTTTCAAGGACAGACTTTGCAAATTGTTGCAGGTCCCTTGAGAGTCTCCTATGTTTTTTGTTTAACATGTAGTTCAAGAGGTGACTAAACCTCTTGACTCTCTGCAGCTCAGTGTATGTGCTGCAGCTCCACATCACTCACTGTTTGGAAGAGCAGACTTTACTGGCAGGTGTACCTAATATGACGGCTACTAAGTGCAGTATCTTACTGTGCAAACTAGAGAGTAGCTTTATTAATTTCTACCTAAGTGGTGCTTGACTATAAGGCAAACATTTCCTCTCCAAGCCATTACTCAGTCAATTGATCATATACAGTAATGCCGGGAAAACCCACCCAGTCTTTCCCAAACTGCAGTTTATAGATACTTAATTTCAAATGTCGCACAGGGAGACAATTTCAGTCGACAGGCGTCATGGCAAAATGTGGCATGGTGTTCTGTCACATCTCATCTTGTATCTCACACATCTCTGGTTCACATGCAACAACATCATTGGAAGGTGGCTTCAACAGAGCATATCAGCCTAATAGAGCGGAGATAACAAGCTCTATGCCTGCCTGCCTGACTGCCCTGTGACAGTCTGGCACAGTGGGACGCCTGACAGAGGAGAAGCAGGATCTGAGCAGCTGGCTGACTACCTCTCAGTCTACCCATCTTCTGTTCCTCATTTATGTTACCTGACTTTAAAAGGGGCTGTACTTAAAATACTGAAAAAACAGCAGGCTGGGATTGCCTCCACAAGGCTCTCACAGACCATTCCCCAATACATAGAATGCCTGTGTTTTTTTTCTTGGCCACATGCACTAACATGCACTCGTGGCTGGACAGGCTATCAAAACAAAGAAAAGAGAAGTTGGATTATAACACACACAGAGGGAGTGTGACTTCATTCTCTGCTCAGAATGCCATTACTCCACTATATGTTAACATTAAACATTTGTTTGATGCTATATTAATGTGCCGAATATCAAGTATAGCCCTTTTATGTTAAGAGCCTGAAACGGTCTGCTGGTCAGTTGCTTAGGTCTGTTCTATATACAGTAGTTTTCCAAGGAAGTTAAGCTTGGGAATTTTGGTGACAATTTTTTTTTCCACAATTACATTGTAATGGCATGTTTTTTGTTGTTGTTCAATTAAAGTTTAATAGAATGTTTAATAAATGAGTCAACTCATTTAATTAAAGTTCAACTCAACTAAATAGTAGATTTTTTTCATTTCTATTAGAAGGCTTAACAATTCTGTCTGCTTATGATATAGTGAAAGTTTGTTTTTATCCGACTATGACATTAACTAATAATCACTATATTTCCATTTTATTTCCAGTTATTCCCATGGAAAGTTTCCAACTTGAATATTCCTTGAGTTTTGCAACCCTAGTTCTACCTTTTTCTCTTTGTTGATTTAACTTAAGGAGTTAAAGCCTGTAAGATGCTGTATATTCTATATCCAGGACGCTCCACTTCCAGGATTGCTCCATTGCCGCCAGAATTTCCACCGGATTTTACTCTTTTCAGCCGGATGTCCATTACCTTCCGCTTCTTTGTGATGGAATTTTAAACTCCGGTCGTTTTAAGAGGAATGGTTCACTGCTCCTCAGATCTCTGCAGGGTAAATCCAGACAGCTAGCTAGTAGAATCTGAGTTTTCTGTTGCACGACTAAAACAACTTTTGAACGTTCCACCAAAACAAGTTCCTTCCCGAGGCTATTTTGCAGCGGCACCGTGACTCCATCAGGCGTTTAGCGCCGCCCATGAAGATTGTGATTGGTTTAAAGAAATGTCAATAAACCAGAGCATGTTTTTCTCCCATCCCAGAATGCTGTGTGGACTAGCAAGACCCTCCTCCGCAGCGCTGTGGAGGAAGGTCTGGCAAAGCGAGACTAGGTGCTGAAAGACTCAGAGGCACTTTTAAAACGAGAATTAAAGCTATCGTGTACAACTATTTTATATTAATGGACATCCGTTACATTCAAGCCATTACTAAATGAGTTGATACAAAGCTAATTAATCCTATCAGCTCCACAAAACTCTCTCTGTATTTCTCAGTATGGCTATGTTTACAGAATGGTGTAGTCCGGCAATCTTTGCGCACAGAAGCTCGAGTGAAGATAATTACCTCTTCTGAAGAGTCCATCATGTTTTTTTCATCCTCTGTGTCCTACTTGGTTACAAGCAACTGCGTGGAGGAGGGGTGGGGGTGGTGTGCGATCATTGAAGGCTTGTGTCATGTGGATGCAACGACAGTGTTGTTGTCATAACTTAGAATTCCTCATTGGGGAGACAGAAACTGCACACTATAGCTTTAATGTCCTAGTGAAAATCTAAGGTGGAAATGAAGGGAATCAGATGCTACAGGAACACAGTAGCATCCAGCCTGTCTGCATTCATTCAGTGATTCACTATAATGTGCCATGCTTTTGCATCATGCCAGTAGACGGAAGGCACACGACAACAAACAACAATAACAAATCCACTTGATCACATTTTCTGCCCTATCCCAATCAGAGTCCCTTAAGGCTTTGTATTTGCCATGACTGAATCCAATCCAATATCTATTTTTATATTGTTTGGCATTGGTTCCCTACATAATAAATCCTTTGATTCCACAACTGGTTCTGCAGCGTGATTTCTGGTACCAGCAGAAAATATCCAGATTGCTCCACATTGGAAAATCTTTACCTCATCAAGTTTTTGATCATCATAAGTCTTTATGTATGTGGGTGCATGATTGTGTCTCTCTCTCTGTGAGTGAAAGGGAGACAGCTACAGAGGGAGAATGTGCACACACTAGTCTAAACTTAGCACAAAAAGTAAGGAAATTTGTGTTTGGTAGATTATTTCTCTGTGGTAACAATGCTTTTTGGCAATAAATCTTATACCGTTGGAAAGCCTGTTTAGTTCCCTTTCAAACGGTGCCCCATTTGTAAGGAACATGCATTTGTGGGATGAGCAGCAGTGCTGAGTATGTCGGTTGCGCCCATGAAAAATTTGCCAAATCTTCTCTGCCAAACAGCTTATTCTGCCATTGTCTTGTTTGGTGGATTGGATGATTGAAGTTTGAAGAAACAAGACATATTGGCAATTTAACAATTTATTCATTTCACAAACAGGAGCCTCAGTAGCGTGTGGAAGAACCATACACAGCCACAACAGCCTGGCAACTCCTCCTCATGCTGGTCACCAGCCTGGTCACACACTGCTGTGGGATGGCATCCCATTCTTCAACCAGCAGTCCTGACCTCAACCCCATTGAATACTTGTGGGATCAGCTTGGGCGTGCTGTTCGTGCCAGCGTGACCAACACAACCACATTGGCTGACTTACAACAAATACTGGTTGAAGAATGGGATGCCATCCCACAGCAGTGTGTGACCAGGCTGGTGACCAGCATGAGGAGGAGGTGCCTTAAGTAAGTAATTGTAAGTATTTCTTATACGATTAATCGATGGAATAATTGGTAGAATACTCGAGTACTAAAATAATCAATAGCTGCAGCCCTACTGATAACGTGATGCCAAAACAAAGCAGCAAACTCTAAGAACAGTTTGAGCATTCTGATTTGTTATATTAATACTCAAATACTCAGAACACCTTTAATACACAATTTAATCCTCGACAGATTCTGAATCTGGTCAAATCCCTTGGAAACATTCAGCATTACGTGCATTATATTGAGGACATTATTTTATCAAACACCGCTAACAGAGACAAGAGGAAGAGGGGGTAGCAAACAATGGAAGTTCATGAGCTAGTCACTCCAGATCAGTGAACAACTTCATATATATTCTTGCTGGTAGAATTGTTATTCTAAATGTTTAACAGACAAGTTTTTTTTTTCACCCTCTACTTTAATTCTGTTTTCAAAAATCTGGATATATTGGGCTCCGTTTCAGCAGAGCAGGAATGCTCTCTTGAGAATATGCATATACATTTCTATACAGTAGGGCTGCACGATATGAGGAAAATATGCGATACGCGATAACGTTGTTGAATATTGCGATAACGATATTACTTGGGATAAATTAACAGATATTAAAATGTACTCAGTTCTGCCTTTCAGCTGCTTTCAGTATTCTTCTAAAATACAACAAATTACTTGTTGAATCTAAAACAAATAAAAGGAAATCATTTCTAACATTCTTTTGAACATTGAATTGACATTAACAGGCACCACTAAAAAAGAATGACAGTTACACTTTAAAGTGCAGTTGTCTACTGATATTTTCTTTCAACTAACATAAAAAATCTCATAGTGTCTATTGTCTATATGTCGCAACATTTCGCGATATGTATATTGCGCCAGTTGATATTGCGATGACGATAAAAAAACGATATATTGTGCATCCCTACTATACAGTATAATGTAAATGGATTGTAAGGATAGGAATCTATTTTTATCTATTAAGTTAGTTATTAGCCTCGTAAAAAGCTCAGTAATACTTAAGTGTTTCAGCAGTAGCCTATTCCTGGTTTACTGGAGGAGAAGCTCAGGCTGACACAGAGCAGCTTGGTAGTATTTCATCATCTATTTAAAGAGATAATTCAGTTTTTCTTTTACATAAGGTTTACTGGCTAGAAGTAACACTGAAGCATTGCATGTCGTTTAGGCTATTGCAGAAACTACAACATGGCATCCACATAAAAAGTTTTTTTTAAATAATACAATATTTGGATTGCTTCATTTTCTTGTCACACCTCTGTATCATAGAACTACTTTACGAAAGTTGTTTTAGTGCTGTTATCTTAGATCTTTTGTTTGCCAACACCACTAGCTCCTGTTCATTTCTGTTTGAGCGTTTTCCTGTTTGTAATATCTCCGTCCACAGAATCTGTAACCCAACATGATCAATCATTAACATTGCTACCAGTCAGCGACTCATACCATTTAATGTCAAGACAATTGAAACTATCCCTTTAATAGTTCTCAGACATTTCAGCTAAATATTCAGTCCCAACATAGCACCAAATAATTATTTTTTATGTGGGGAAACAGACTTGATTACGACAATTTACTGCATGCAGAAGAGCAATCTTATTTTCCTTCCTCCACAAGGAAAAACATTTAAATAAATTATTTTTTTTGGTATATGATTTTGATCGTATTTATCCACTACCGGTTTCCTATCACTAATCCAGTTTAAAGCACACAGATGTCGAGGCTTTACAAAGCTTCCAGTCTTTTCTGTGGTGGAGGCAACAAATGTGATTTATTTTCTATCTTGTGTATTTTCTTTCTGATGGTTGAACAGGAATTCTAGGTAATTCTAACATGTTCATGGGAGCCCTTTGGAATGTAAGGACAGCACTGCCTGAAGGGAGCCTTACGGGGCTTTTTTTAACTGCTCCTTTGATGCATATGGAAAGACAAGAATCACCTTGATGCAAAGTAAGACGCAGTGCATTCTTTTAAGTTAAATATGCTTCAACTTGAGTAAAATATTTGTTACTCTTCTTCATTAATGTGCAGAGACTGGGGCAAAACTGGAACGATTATTACCCAGAGTTAGCAGGTTGTTCAGTCACTTTATAAAACCCTTTATCCACATGCACATTAGGAACTTCAAACAATACAATGGGTGGGAGTCCCTGACAGGATACTTTGGTTACGCCTAATTGGAAGTCAACACACTGGGTAATTACCGCCCTCAAACAAGAGGCCTTAGGCTTGTTTTACCCAATACAGATAAAAAATAAAATTTGCTACATTGTCATGGCTTGGCATGAGATTGGCACAAATATACTCCAAAAAAAAAAAACTTGGCCACATAGTGTAGAAATGCAACACTGTTTCCTCTTAAACATGCTATTAAGGTGACTTTTATTTGTTTCTATTGTCTATAAATTTGAGTTTGTGTGTTAAAAAGTGTCCCCAAGCTGCTGCTGCTGCTGCTGTAGTGCCATTATTTATCTTGTCACCTGGGCTGAGATATTAGCACATCTTCTACTATATGAGAGCTTGTGTTTACTCTGGATTTATTTATAAAAAAAAGGAACAGCTACCATACGCCAAAGCTCAAATCCACTCATTAATTCCCTGTCCAATGGAGACAGCTCTTCACTCGTTTCAGCAACTGCCCCAAAACTGTATGTTTACCTTCAAGGGACAAACCCCTCTAATGGTTATAGGAATTATGAAGGGAGGAGAGGAGAAAGTCTGGTGGTGTAATTGTACAGCAACACATTTCACATAGTTAGGAAGTCGGGGTAGATAGATGGGTCAATAAAACACCAGACTCCAATGGCATTTTCAGGGAAAAACGTTTTTTGCACGCGCCTCCTCCATTATTATGTCTATATGTGGTGTGTGTATGTGGCAGATCAAACCCTAACCATAGGAATGCAGTTTTTGAAGCCACTAACAAATGACATCCTGCTTATAGGAGCCTCAGATCAGAAAACTAATACATGTTTTGTTCTGAAGGGCATAGAGAAACTACATATTTGTTGTTTAATAAGGAGAACTTGATGGTCGTATAGCAACTCTGGTGGCCTTCTCATTAAAAATACTTCATTGCAACAGTTACCAAGTTAACGGTACAAATACACCTTTCATATTATAAAATAATGTACCAGGAATGTGTGATGTTTTCATTTCAGACGGCCACAACAAATACAGTATAGCACCATTTGATTCATGTTGAGTCAAACATCATTCCCTTTAGCTACCTTTAACATTGCAACCTGTGCTATAACAGAGTATTAAATACATCCTTCAAACGTTTTATTCCATGATGCTTAATGGTGGAGGGATATATGTGTCACATCATTCTGCAGCATACAGTCTCTGAAAGCCTCATGAGAATAGTGTAGAGGAGAAAAATCAATAAGCGAGAGTAGGAGCAGTGGAAATAGATTCATTGCTGAAATGTTTTCTACAACTCTGTTTTTTTCAACTTATTTTTTCCCAAATCCAGGTTTGCTCAGCCAAAGTAACACAGGACTAACCTTGAGAAAATAAACTATGGATATTCAAGTGCACATTATTTATTTCAGCCTAAAAAAAATGTAAGGGATGCAGCAACATAACTTTAAATCATTTTTTTTCTTTAAAAATCGACTTCTAAACTCCCCTTTACATCTATACCAATTTATCTGCTGGCTCCAGTACACTCTGTCTGGGGAGTCCACTTTTCGCCACACAGCATCAGTGTGAGACAGAAAACTGGCGCTTAGGGAGTTTCCTAATGAGCAAAGTCTTTTTTTTCTCTCTCTCTCTTTCAGTCATTTCACACGCAGAAACACAGCCGTGTTTCATCCATCCTAGCAACGCCTACTTGACCAAGTCTTGGAAAAATCCGCTTGTGAAAAAACTCATACGTTTTTGGTGAGACAATTAAAAAACGTGATTGCCGTCGCTCACTTATTTGCTCCCTCAAGCAGTTGTCATTCTATAAAGGGGGAGCAATCAGCGTGAGGACTGCACTCCTGTTGAGCATCTACTGGAGAGCATCAACTCTAGAGATTTTACACCAACTGTGTTCATTATTTAAAAAAACAAGAGGAAAATGGAGGGGGAGGGAGAAAACTTAGAAACAGAAGGACAGGAACGTGTTTGTTGAGAGAAGGTAAATGCCTTTAAGTATCTATGTGGTTCTCTTATTAAAAGTTGAAAGTAATGACTTCCAGCAAAGCATGTTTGTACTTGCACTCCCCCATTTCTCTCTCCACTCACATTACTGTATACCATTTTCACACACGCGCAATCTGTTTGACATGGGATTATGTACATGGGATCAACCCGTTTTTGACCCAATTATAACCAGACTGCTGTCATGGTTAATCTCCTCGTTGTCGGTATTCAGTCCACAGCTGTAATTCAATACATATCACTGCTCACCCACATAATTACAACAGAGATAATATACAGACAAGTTACATTGCTGGAATGAGTTGTTGACTTTCAGTGTTAAAAAAAGTTGCTATGTTTATACTGGACATAACATGGAGTAGGTGGGGTGGTACAACTTTATTCTTTTTTTTATATTATTTGTTGCTACTCAGTTTACTTCCACAACACATGTCCATATAAAATATGCAGCAACCTGTGACTGAGCAGAATTATGGTTGGCTAGGCTTGAAGATTGAGAGGGAAATCCTACAATAATTACATAGTAATCCTACTGTGGCCCTATAGTTACTTTATATTAGGGATGCACCGAATCCAGATATTTGGGTTTCGGCCGAATACCGAATCCACTGGTTAAGATTCTGCCAAATCCGAAACCAAATACCAAATTCTACTCCCATCCTCAGTCCATTAACACAGTAAACACATTAATGAAGTAAATAACATCCACAGCCTGTAAAATAGTTAAATGTAACAACTTAATGTTGAATTCACACGCTCTTTTCACATCGTAGGAAAGCACATCACTATCGCCAGATGAGTGACAATTTTGTTTGGCAAATTTTCGCTAACCAGTGTATGATGAAGATGTTGTGAAATGTTTGTTTAAAGCAATTAAATAAGAAATTTATGTTGTTTAGTTTAAAACAGTCTAAAGGAAATGGTAAATTATAGTGTGATTAAAACTCACCATTTACATTGTTTACAGTACTTGATTTACAGCTGATATGTGAAAAAGGACACAACCTTATTTGTTTAACAGTAATTTAGTTTTACTGCGAACCGTCACAGGAAGTGCTTTTACTTTGAAGTAGCCTACACGGAAGTTATCTGTTGTGTACTCTTGCTAGCTTACTGAGATGCATAGATATACAGTATATACTGACTGAGATGAACGTGAGACGCTAGATGCAAAACATGTCCGTCAAGCTTAAGTTGTTCACTTTCTTGTTTGTAAAACTGCAACATATTGAACAGTAAATGTTCACAGTAGAAGACAAGCGTTTTTGGTCGTCAATCGAAGCCATTCCACTACAGAAGGCATGTTGGGTGGGTGAAATTAGAAAGCTAACGTTAGCTAACGAGCAGCAGCCGAGTAGGGTTCGGTGGAAAAAAATTCAAAGGTCCGGCAGAAACCGAACCCCGTCAAAAAGCCCAATATTCGGCCGAAACCGAACCCGAATCCTGGATTCGGTGCATCCCTACTTTATATTAAACCTGTAGTGATTATAAAGCGGCATGTTCACCATCTCACCCAAAGACAAGCAGGGTCAACATGTTTCAGATAACAACAAACAAACCAATGAGTTTCTCCCACATCATTGTGTCAGTCTGAAAGGGATATAAACTGTAGACTTGGAGGTTATCAATATCTGCTGCAATTCACCAGAGTATTGATTACCAAGATATAACATCTTTGCAAGAAGAGAATATTGATTGGCTCCCAGGTCAAATAGACTATTCCTGCCTAAATGCACTGAGGACCTTCTTGACACAGACATAATAGACAATTTGACCTTTCACAGCAGGAAAACCACCAGGTGTAATTAGTAACATTAATGATAGTTCTGATTGATTTGGGTGTGGCAGCGAACCAGACAGAACACACACACACACATTCAGAGGAAGAAGCCTACTGACTTTGATGATCCCCTTACTTTTTTTTCTCTAGTGCCATTACCAGGTTCATTTGCAGGTTAAAACTTTGGTTTATGAGCAAATACCTGCAAAAACGGCATTCCCTTAGCTGTACAATGTGAGTTAGCCAACGGTAGCACGATAACATCCGAAACTAAGATGTTTACCACCCATTCAGCCTCTTTTTTCTTTTTTCTTATTTTGTATGTATATATTTATTTATGTGTTTATTGTTTATTTCATATGAATGTTTAATATGTTTGTTTATGTATGCACCATTCACCAAGGCAAATTCCACATAAGTGTAACTTATTGTGGCAATAAACTCTTTTCTGATTCTGATTTAACATTAAACTTGCTAAAACTCATGTTAGCGTTCAATGTGATCATGTGTTAGAACGCTGTGAGTTCAGCTTCTAACATGCATGGCTGTAAACTAGTTATTAATTACTCCTGTGTTCGACAGGTAAAAATGTCTATTGTGAGAGAGGACTATCGGCCAGATAATCACAGTGAATCAGCACAAATACAAGGCCGCATTTTCCTAAATAATTTTTTTTGTGCAATCCAGGGAATTCAATCACACTGGTGTTGGGCTGTTTTGATCAGACATCTCAAAATAGTGTATTTTCATAAATTATGTTTTTATTTTAACATGCTTTTTTCTTTTTTTGGCAATAGATTCTTTTAACTATAATAATACTTTAAAAAAAAAGTTTTAGTTATGGATTTTCCTGCCAAAATTTTAAACAGTAAACAGAAAAATACGGAGCCCCTAAGGGGACATGAGCAAAAAAAAAAAAAATCTAAAGTTTAGTTTCATGTGCTCACACGAAACTTTCATGTGCGCACATGAAAGTTTCACGTGAGCACATGAAACTAAACTTTAGATTTGTTTTCATGTGCCCCACTTTGAAACCCATTTGGCGCTGTAATAAACAGTGCCAGTTCCACAGTCAGCAGCACTGCAGCAAAGAACTCCTGTTAGAAAGGATGGCAGCTAAAGATGAGTTTATATAGATGCCAAAAGGCTTCAATTTGTCGTAAGAGTCTGCTAGGGTGACCAGACGTCCCGAAAAATTTGGGACAGTCCCGAAATCCAAGCAGTTGTCCCGTATCCCGAATCCTGCCCTAATTGTCCCGAAAATTAGAGCAAAGTCTCAAGAGCAGACTCTCGAGTAGTTATGGTCTGATAGAACATTAGTCGTGAATTTTGATAACACGCATTGGTATTTTTCATTCATTCATGTTGAAATGGAGGCTCAGGCTGGTGTCCCGGGACCCGATGAACACGTAGCTAAAAAGCAAAAAGGTCTCTGCAGGTACCAGGAGGACTGGTGTAATGGGAATTTTATTTTAACATTATAGTTTGATATCTTACAAGATTCTCTTATATACTTTACAGGAGTTTCCTAATAATCTTTAATTTTGTTATAGACTTAGAGACTCCAAGAGAAGAAGCAACTGGCATCATAAACTCTGGCCTAGTTGAGAATATCCTTCTCTTTTTGGAACTCAGCGTTCCTACTGTTTACCTTTAGCAGATAAGGAGGAAAAGGGCCATAACATTTTGAACTGTATCTCCTTCTGTCTCTTGCTTTAACAGGTGTTTAGGCTAAGTAGAGAGCAGGATGAGAGGGGAAAGGTTGTAAAGTCATTGTGACTGTTTGTGGTGTTTTTTCATCTGCGTAGCTGCTAAACTTATCCTGGAGGGGGGTGGTTTAAGGGGGTTTTTACTATATAGATGTATGGTTTTCTAGCTGGGTCAGAAGACCCTTTAAGATGTGCCATGAGTACTTGTGAAACTGTTTTCTCTGCATTTGCAATGTAAATAAATACTCAAAGACCAAACTTTGGTTTAATCCTCAAATCGTCCTTATTTGTTTCATCTGGTGTTTTTGATACACACTCCTGCTGCTAACAAGAAAAATTTCCACTACAATTTGGCGTTGTCGGGGCAGGATCGGATGAGATAAACAGAGAAAAGAACTCCGTGGGTCGCTGATGACCGTACATCCAGGGATCAAAAATCGCCTGCCTCATACCTCTAACCTTAAAAAGGTATTTCAGAGAGAAGGGGGTCAGGACCACGGAGAACTCTTGACTGTTTCCACTCCGATCTAAAACGAACAGGAAGAAATTTCAAGCAGCATCGGGTAAGATCAAAATTGATTAAATGCAGTTGGATTGTGAATTCAAGATTTTGAACGAACATTCTAAACAAGCAACAATTGCTAAACAAATTAAGTAATGAAAATGTGCGAAATCATTATTATTTAAGAGGATAAATTAAACAAATACTGACATTTGGAAATTGAGTAATTTGGTACCTTTTTGTTTCTTTTGATTTTGTTTTTGGGGTTCTAGTTAAAACAAAATAGCATTGAATTTATGATTACAAGTGACATTCTCTTGCAGAAACGGGCATATATCTGATTAATTCTCTGACACAGCATGGCAAGGGAATAACAGAAGAGTCAGACGTCGGGCTGATCAAGAGTTAGAAGAAGAAAACTAACTAAAATTAGGCAGAAGGCCTAAATACAAATAGACTAACATACTCCAAGGGAGTCCCTGTCTATTTAGAGACAGACTGCAGAAGGAAATAAGATAGTTTAAGAAAAAGTTCTTGACTACTGAAAGGTTTTTGTCTGCAGGGCTGTACCGGGTTTTTACAAGGTTTGCTGAAAAAAGAACCGAGCCTTGTGGTGACGATCACATTGTAAGGAAATAGTATACTAGCTTCTGTTATTATGAGTAAATGAAAGCTCAAAGCCGTGCGAAGCATCTGGGCCCATTGTGGGCGAGATGGTTGGAAAATATGGACCGGACTGCTTGAGATGTTTGTCATATTGGTAAAAATGGAACACTAAGTACAAACAAAGTTAAGAATGCTAAAACTAGATTTGGAAGAAGAAGAGAAAAACCAAAAGGCAAAGAAAAATATTAAAACAAAGGTTTTAAAACAAATTTAGGATAACAAGAAATGTTTTAATATGTGGATGAAAGAAGCTGATAGCAGAGAGAGAAAACAATTAAAGAACAATTAACTCTGTTGGACATTCATGACACTGATGAAACCTAGAAAAGAGGAAAATACTGATGCAAATCTCCTCTTTGAGTTCTAGTGCCGTGGAATTCCACCTCGACAGCCTTCCGCCACAACCATACCACCCGCCGCCGAGAGAGGAAAGGATGCAAGAATGCTGGACAATCGTCTGCCTCAGCACCTCCACAACAAGGAGGACGAAGAGGGGGATTACACATGCCCCGTGTTCGAAGTACCCATGACAGGAGAAGAGATAGGGGCTGGATACAGACCCTGGACAGACACTGACATAAGAACTGCCACCAGCCATTTGCCCACCTACAAAGACTCAGGTGCTCGCCTCACTGAGCTTCTCATTGAGGTTGTTAATGAACGGACAGCTGAAAAAGCTGAGAGGAAAAGACAAAGGAAAAATGAAGAGGCCCAGCTGAGACTGCTGAAAACCATGACAGAGATGGCTGGGAGAAACAGAGGCACAGGTGGTTTCAGAGGTCGTGGGGGAAGTGGAATCAGAGGCAGAAGAAGAGAAAAAGGACAATGTCATAAGAACACTCCGGCAGCGAATAAAGACACGTTTCAACTGCAGAGAAAAGGGACATTGGTCGTATAACTGTCATCATCCCAGGAGGGATTCGTCCAGAAGGAAATACAACGACCCCCAATGGTATGCAGTCTGAGAGGTGGTGGGGGATGGGATGGTGGAAGTGCTGAGAGGATGGAAACCACGTTCACAACGACTGAGGACGGTAAAACAGACACACGAGTACATACACGTGCTTACAAACGAAGATACGCTTTTTTGCATGCTACAAACACTCCCCTAGCACTAGAGACAGATCATATTAGACGCAATACAGCACATTGAACAGAAAAAGATATGCCAACCTATTCAATGTATTTATCTGATGTGTATACAAATTGCCTACCATGGTGGTAATTATACAAGGGAAGGACATTTAATTATTAGTTGATTCAGGAGCAACAATTTGGGTTTTGCTAAAATCTTAGTTTTTCAAATCAGAAGCTCTCTGGTAAACTAGTTTTTTTTCCCCTTATAGAAATGATTTGTGGAATGGTTATCTCAGAAAAGTTCACCATTCTTATGATTTGTGTATATTCAGATCCTTAGGATCCCGAATTAGACGAGAAAGGAAAGTGCTAATTTTCTTTTTCCTTTCACCTGTGTGTCCTGTAAAGTTATTAGGCAGAGATTGAAAATGTCTATTTGAATTGGAGTCATCTTTTGCCCACTGGCCTAAGGTTGTGCGTCATGATAAAAAATCACTCTGGCTGATATATTTTTGTTACAGCCTAAAAGTACGCATTTTGTTTACAAATTAATGGGACATGTACCATGTCAGTCTGTTAATCTCCTGACTATGGTAAACAAATTGTGACACCTGTAGCTGAGCTTAAGGAGTCACAAATAGTACATTGCATTTCTTTTGTCACCCTTGACTCTGACGAAGATTATGTTGAAAAGTTTTTGAACAAGTCGAAGGATGAGCTTGAGTTTTCTTTTGTCTACTGGCATATACACACATGTGCAGTGGCTGTTACCTTGACTGATAAACTAAATAAGTTTTTCAGAATTTCTAACTCAAAAGCTCACATTCATGTTTCTTTGTCTCCAACAGAAGAGGAGACAGACTCAGGACACCTTGTGACTACTTTGACTGACTGGACTGACACTGCTGATAAATAGCGTTTTCTTTTTCTCCATCGACGAGGAGATTATAGAAAACCCGTACAACAGTGTATGCTTGTAGTCACAGTGTTTACATATTGAGTGAACCTATGCATACAAAATACACATATTTGCATGGAAAAAACAAAAAATAACAAAAAGACATTTTATCTACTGATGTTTCACCACTTTTTGTCTCAGGTACAGCGTCATCTCTGGACAAACATACAAATGTGATGTGGATTGATAAAAATTGTCAACCTGTAGTCATCAAGCGGCGTTCGGACTACAGGCCCCAGAAACATCAGTGCACGCTAAAAACAGGAAGCAATCGACAGAATCCGACCAGGTTTTTTAACTCCTTATTACGGATGGAGTTATTGTTCCATGTTTAGATTCTCCTGTAATGTATGTACACTTATTTTCTCAGTAAAGATAAATAAGGAGAATCATCTTATTATAAATGTTGAAGTTATGTTTTTGTTCAGGACCTTCAAGCAGTAAATGCAGTGGTCTATGCTCGAGCACCCAAAGTTTCCCAAACCAAAAACAACATTCCAGGGAATGTTAAATGTTTTATTTCTCTGTTGTTCTGTCTAACGTTTTTCTTTTTCAGTGTTTCAGTGGAAAAGACAGCAAATATCGTTTTATAGTTCTGGTTGATGGTAAGCTGTACACCTTGACACACCTTTGTCAGAGGTACATTGAGTCTTTAATTAATGATGCCATAGAGCAGTTAAAGAATAACAGTGTGTTTACATGTACCCTGGAGAAATCCTTCTTTCTTTGAGAGAGGACAGGTGGAGGGAGAGCCTCCCAGAGAACACACACACACCCAGAGATAAGACACAAACTAAAACAAAATATGAGTTGTACAAGTGGAATTTTGGTTTAAAGAAATTAATTTGAAGACAAGTTTTTGTCATAAATTATAGAATGTGATATGTTTTCCATAACAGGTAACAAATTGGATAAAGAGATGTCAAATTAGAAGTACTTACGTTTGCTCTATAGGCCTAAAAAACTTTGATTCATAAAGATTCTTAGAACTACCAGATAGTAAATAGTTTTATTTTGGGTTGCAAACTAAAGATAAAAATGAAATAAACAATAACTTTGTTTTAATTTAGTTTAAAGGTTATATTAAATAGATACAGGTTGAAATGAGATTTCATCCTGAAAACAGTTCATTTAATATTATACTCTAAATGAGTTTTTGAGCAGCACTGGGTAGGGAAATACCCCTGGATTACTGCAGTTTTACATCATGCAAACAAAGCGTTTTGCAATGTATGTAGGAAGGAGTTTGGTATTTCACATGGGGGGGGAGTCAGACATCAGGCTGCATGCTAGCAGCAAACTACATATAACTAACATCTACTGTACAGACCAACACTTTGTGTTTATTTTGTGTTTCATAATGACACTTGAGTTCATGATTTTAATGATTTTTTTATTTGTATTTTCGGGTTTACATAACAGTTGAATTCCTGAATAAAAATAATAAATCATTTTGGTGCGGAGTTTTGAAATTCATGCCCCCCCCCCCGCCCCCTCCTCACTCTGAGTTCAACAGGGACATTCTAAAACTTATAAAGCCCATGAGAACCATGGAGAGTCAACCCACAGCCGCTCCGTTGTCCTGCTGAAAATGTGAAGCAGAAACGCTTAATGTCAGATAACGTCCATAATAATTGGACTTTGGGTTAGATTTTTTTGTCAGTTTTCAGTGGCTATGAGGAGCAATATGACAGAGAAATTTGGGGATCATTGATCGTCGTTTAGGTAGGCTACATTAAACCATGTTAAGCCTTTTCCTTACAATAGGCTCTAATGAAGCAGAAACGCTTAATGTCAGATAAGGTCCATAATAATTGGACGTTTGGATCGATTTTTTGTCAGTTTTCAGGGGTTATGAGGAGCAATATGAGAGAGAAATTTGTTAATCATTGATCATTGTTTAGGTACATTAAACCACGTTAAGCTTTTTCACGTTAAGCGTTTTAGAATGTCCCGTTCAACACCCCTTTTCTCGTAGAATTAATCGAACATCCTCTTTCCTTACGTTTGATCCATTCTCCTTTGCATTTTGTGTACATCCACCTATATCCGTGGAGTTGGCCAGATGTTTGTAACTGTTCATAAATAAAAGTAATTGCCCGATCCAAATCGCTGTATCCCTTGCTCTGGAACAGATTACAATACTTTAAAATCCATTTTAAATGTGGTAGTGAAACAATATAATGGTGATGACTTGCAAGCAAAGCAGCAATGTCTTTATAATGAAGACCTAGATTAAAATATAGTGCAACTAACTCCTGTACTGTAGTCATTTCTCTAGCTGTCACTGTCATGGCCCAGGCTACGTCAATATACGGCTTTCATGTGCTCACACAAAAGTTTTGCGTGCTCACACAAAACTTTCATGTGCGCACGTGAAACTTTCATGTGCGCACATGAAAAGGTTTTGCATGTGCACATGTAACTAAACTTTAGATTTTGCATGCACACATGAAAGTTTCACGTGAGCACATGAAACTAAACTTTAGATTTTTTTTTCGCTCATGTCCCCTTAGGGGCTCCGTAGAAAAAGGGGCAAAATGTGGCAAGCCAGAACAAGATGAAGCCATAAGCCATTGTATTCATTCTGCCTTAGATTATACTTTATTGGAAAGAGCAAACAGAGTGCAGGTGCACCTAGTACAAAATGTAACAATCCAAACCTCCTACAGAGATGTGAGGAGCGGTAGATAAAAAAAGAGGTCATATTAAAAATAAAATTGGGAAAGATTCCAATGAAGATGAATGTGGACCTAGTTTTATAAGCATCTGTTTGTTCTGTTGTTTCCAGTGTAGATTTACGTGCTTTGTTGCAGCCTACACGTAGCAAAACTACATTTAAAAAAGGCAGTGCTTAATATTTGATGTGAATAATCTGTGTTCACCCAAAGGGTAATTGCATTATGTTACTCACCAGTGTCTCTCACACAGAAAACCAATTCCAATCCTATCCCTCAATCACCTCATCAGTTTTAGCTCTCACTTCTCCTGAACATGAAGACATGAGCTGACTGCTTGGTGTGTTAATTACTCTCAATTATCTAGCTCATCTCTTCATATTCGTCAGCTCAAGCTTTGTGAGGGTAATACTCTTTCAGATTCAGTGAGTGAGAGGAGGGAGAAGGATCCCTGTGTTTATTCACTGATTAAATTAGTAACCATGATTATTCACGTTGGTTTATATCCATAAAAAGTCTGAGTCAAGGAGAGAGACAGGGAGGAGCAGAGAGAATGATTTCTCTACTTCTCTTGTGTCACCACTCAGGCACTGACGTCACTCGTCGCCTGCCGTTCTCGCTCTCACTAATGACTGATTTATGGTTGTGTGTTGAATACGTTGAATCGGGCTTCTGAATTACGCTACCCCATGGATGTATTAAGCGCGCCGCTCGTAAACAACGTCCACAAAAGATATGACCAGTCAAGCAGTGGTGGAATGTTACATGTACATTTACTCAAGTATTGTACTTAAGTACAACTTTGAGGTACTTGTACTTTACTTGGGTCTTTTCTTTTAATGTCACTTTCTACTTCTACACCACTACATTTCAGAGGGAAATATTGTACTTTTAACTCCACTATATTAATCTGACAGCTTTAGTTACAAAATACGATGTATTATTATAAATTAAACTACCCAACAATATAACGGCCTACAAGTACAGCTGAAATGATTAGATGATTAAAAACTTACTTGATAAACAGAACTGTTTGGATCGTTTCCAGGTTCTAAAATGTGAGGATTTTTCTGCATTGAGTTCTTTTACTTTTAATACTTTAAGTACATTTTCCTGATGATACTTACATACTTTTACTTAAGTAACATTTTCAATGCAGGACTTTTAGTTGTAACAGAGTATTTTAACAGTGTGGTAATAGTACTTTTGAAGTAAAGGATCTGAATACTTTTTTCTCAATAACTTTTTCCAAGGTCAAGAACGAACTTAGATTTCAGTTTGTAAGGCAACATGGACAAAAAGTCCTCTAAGTGCTAAAAAAAGAAGAAATTTTAACAACAACCGACCAAATTGCATCTGCTGATTTGCTACTGGACCTTGTGGTGAGACCATTTCTAAAACGTACTTTACTTTGGTGTTGAGGCAAGGTTAGAAGCAATTCACAAGCAGAATTCAAACACTTGTGGCTGATTGGTCATTTCTTGCACCATCATTTGCAATCAAGCTCGGTAGACTCCGTAACCTTCAGGTTACACCTGACAAATGTCTTAGAACATACTGTATATACTGCAAGTCTTAATTGTAAGCATGCAAGCAGCAAACCTTTAATCACGGATTATAAAAATAATAAATTCCCAGATATAATTATATATAAAAATGAGAATAAAAGCATGCAGATGTTCTATTGACAGGTTCATGATAAATGGGAATACTTTCCACTCCGTATTTGACAACATAAACCCAATTATCATGAAATGTGCTTGTCACTGTTGTAATTATAGTTGGCTGATGACCAACAAGTCTCATACTTTAGTCTCATACTAATGCATGTGCTCACACGGCTGTCTCTGCTCCTCCTACAAATCCATCATTATATATTATATATCAATTCCATTTGGTCTATAGAGCTGTGGGCATTATCCATATGCCATGTCTCTATCGACCAGACAAGTGAAAGCCCACTTAAAAATACCCAGAGAAGATGATGCAATGATCGCTGGATGGATCTGGAGATTCAAAAATGGACGCTACAAGAACAGGAGGACTGAAGGTCTGTTGTTAAACTACATGTTGGGATGACATCTTCTTGGGCCAAAGTGGGAAAGTGACCCTGCCTTAACCACATTCGCACCATTTGAAGAAAACAACTATTAACTACCATAAAAAGCAACAAATATAAGGCAGCAGACAAACCACCCTAAATGTCTAGCTGAGGGTTTGCATTCAATTTAATACGCTGTTCTTTTAAATGCTCTATTATATTTTATGGGAAATGTGTTCTGCTGACAGCTAAATAGATGACCTAATAAGTGAAATATAACATTGCCAGTGAAATATATTTCTTATCATTTTATTGATTTTATCAATTTTACTTTAAAGCAGCCATATTTTGCTCATTTTCAGGTTCATAATTGTATTTTAGGGTTGTACCAGAATAGGTTTACATGGTTTAATTTTCAAAAAACACCATATTTTTGTTGTACTGCACCGCTCTCTCTCACTGCTGCAGCTCCTCTTTTCAGCTGGTCTCTGTTTTAGCTACAGAGTGAGACCTCTTTTCTTCTTCTTCTTCTGTACTATCTTTGATTGCACTGCACATGCCCAGTAGCTCAGATGTAGATCATGTCAGCTAGCTAGCTCCATAGACAGTAAAAGAAAGGCTGACTTCGGTCAGTTACAAGGCAGGATTAGCTGGGAGACTTCTAAATGAGGGCGCACATGTAAGTAGTTCTTTTGTAGATTATGGTGAACTTGTGTGTGTTGTAGCAGTGCTTTGCTACTGAGAACGAGGTAGCATGCTAGCGTTAGCATGCTAGCGTTAGCATTAGCGTTAGCATTAGCGTTAGCATGCTAACGCTACGAGCTAATGGTTGCGGTTAGCCTGCTCGTTTCGGCTTGTGACGTCACAAGCCGTGCCGATTTTGAACAGCTCACCCAGAGACTGAAAGCAGGACACATTCAGAAACCGTATCTCACTCTAAACAGCATGGATGGATTTTTTTCAAAGTTTGTATGTGTGTGGAAGCACCAGAGACACAACATAACACCCCAAATCCCAGAAAAAGTGATTTTTTCATAATATGGGCACTTTAAGACCAATTCTATCTATATTCACCAATTTACCTCTCCTTGGTTTTTTATTGACTTCAGTCGGCACAAACTAAACTAGCAATATTTAGCGGTAACTTGGAAGAGAGGAAAGGGTTAACTGCCACAGATTCTAACCAACAGTACCTCAAAGCTATTTGCCACATACATCATGCATGAGTATGCATGAACAGCTCACACATTAGACACAACATATACAGAGGGTATTAACATCATGCAGAACACACAAGAAGAAACACTCTCCTGAGGCCTCATGTATACAACTTTACTTAGCTTTGAACCAACATGCCCACCCAAGAAAAACAACACAAATGTACACCAGCAGCCGGCATATTGTGGTTACAAAACACAAGCCATAGCAGATTTGTGTAGTTAATCGACTGAAAGGGAACAAGTATAATATCTTCACCCTGTAAACTCCCAGAAACAGGGGTAATTGGTTTTTGGCATGCCCCGCATCTGCCTGTTTTCATTAGATTTTTTTAATAAGCTCTTTGAGTGAGGGATATTTAACAGATGCATCTTCTGTCTGGGATATCTGCCAAGTGTATTTAACCAAATTCCCAAAAAAGACAAATATAGTGAGGACAAATATAGTGATGGCGATGGTGTCACTAAAAAAAAACACAGAATAAATAGGTTTTAAATAACACATACATTGGCTTCAACTACTTCTTATTTACCTGCAAAAAACATAAACGGACTCAATAACACACACCGTAATTTTCAAGGGCCTAAAAAACTGACCTGACCTATAATTATCTCACCTATGACAACAGAATTGAGCCCTGTCATTGAGTTGCACATTCAAATAATCCATATTGCAAATAAATGACAGGATGACGGTAATGCCTGACCCCCAATTTCCACCAACTGCGGAACGGCTGCGGATCCGCTCCAGAACGGCTGCGGAGTCGATAGGTTTTCATTAAAGTCAATGTGTGTATTTTCACTGACTGCGGAACGGCTGCGTTCCGACTCCATCCCAGCTCCGGCAATCCGCAGCCCTCCGGAGCAGATACGCAGAGCTTCTATTTTTGACGGATGCCAGAGAGTTCCGCAGCAATTCAGCACAGGGCAGATTGTGCGGGACAGGAAGTCGAGCACACAAACAAAATAAAACATCCAGTTAATTTTCAAAATAAAATACACCGTGCTGACGGCGGATCATATTTCCCTGCACTACACCTTGAAAACGTCATGGGCGGAGACCAAGGGGGTAAGCTTCTCCTCGGAACGCATAGCTCCTATGGCGCCATTTTGATGCTAACAAGCCATCACCTCCCGTTAGCATTCCATTGACTCCCATTCATTTTGGCGCCACTTTGACAGCGAATAACTTTACATCTGGAGCGTTTAAAGACTCTATTTGTCCATTGTTTATTTCTAAAGAAACACGACAATGTATAAAAGGCTCCATCACCTTGTACCTCACGTTATGGCTCCGTAGCAGGTGTTTTTGTAAAAATAGGCTAACGATTGTGTCATAACTACACGACTTACTGTCGCACAGTAGAGAAATTACCATACAGTACAGGAGAAGCTTGTAGGCAGTTTCGACTCACATTAGCCGTTTAAGTTTAATTACATTTTAGTTAGCAATAATTAGCCTGTGCCTATGTTATCTCCTTACATATACCTACGCTCTCCGTCTCTGCAAGATTGGGAATGATTGAGATTTCTCTTGGCACAGCTACCAGAAGACTTACAACTTTCAGACAGGTTGCTCACGTCACATTTACGTCGTCTCTCTCAGTTGGAGGCTGCGCAGTAACGCTCAGCCATCACTGGAAAAGTGCTTCTAATATCCTTCACTGGTCTCCGTCCAGAGCAACGGGATCTGTTGGTCCATTTTATATACGTCATTGGCGGACACAGGCCTGAAGTCAACAGATCATACGTGAATTCGCAAGATCTCGTGGGTCCTTGGGACTTCAGCTGTCAGTCATGGCTGCAGCCGTTCCACAACAAATCCGGACCTGGTGGGTATTGAAGGACGGCGGAGCACGGAGCCGACATGCAGCAGGGCCGATCCTGAGCCGTTCCGCAGTTGGTGGAAATCGGGTGAGTGACAGGCAGGGACTGGGGGTAGGGGCTGCACAGAAAGAAAAACGTTGATGTGAATAGGGATGTAACGATTACCGGTGTAACGGTAAACCACGGTAAAAATGTTGTCGGTAACAATTACCCTTTTCATTTAAAATATCCTTATTATTGCGGTGGATTACCACGGTGTGGAAACTCTGTGTTTAATCCTTCCCAGCTTCATCCGAGGCTCCTGAAGTTGCCGTGCAGGCGCACTGCGCTCAGACAGGAGAAGGAGGACAGAATGTAGCAGCTGTTTAACGGACTTTTTCTTTTTAATTCTTTCCTGTTTTCTGACTTGTTGAAGTTATGCGTGTAGCCCAGAACAGTTAAAACTATTCTGTAGCTAGCTAAACTGTCATGGGTTTTACTGCCTCGTTATCTTCAATAAGTGTGCTGCTACGATGTGGAATAGCCTGTGTTACGATGTGACATTTATTTGGAGAGAGAGAGAGAGAGAGAGAGAGAGAGAGAGAGAGATATTATCGCCTTGATAATATTGCTGTTGCTGTGTTTCTTATTGCATAGCTGATAGATGTGCATATTGTTTAATATTACTTGTGCAGCCATGTGTTGATATTCAGGTTGTGTTAGGGCAATTTGCTAGCAAGGTGCAATGCCAGTAAACAGACCAGCGCTGTGGAGCCACGTGCTCAGCTATTAAAGGTGTATTACACCGTTTGCTCCGTTATGGATATGTGTGCTGTAATAGGTGTGGCTTATTCTCAGTTTGTGTCACTGAGCAATATGTTACATTTATGTTAATTATTACAGAGAAATGAATGTAATTCTTAGTATTGTTTCTTGTATGGTGGTGGCTATACTATTTAGTTTTGGTAAATAATGTTCATAGTAGGCTAAGTCAATAGTTTTTACAAGTCTATTGCCTATGTTTATGTAATATAATAAACACTTACACTTTTTTAAACTATTTCAGCTTGTGTAGGCCTGTCAGTGCTTTCTGAACATATTGAACACACTTTTAAAAATACCGCAATAATACCGAAAACCGTGATCATTTTGGTCACTATAACCGTGAGGTTAAATTTTCATACCGTTACATCCCTAGATGTGAAACATGGTGTTTAAGAAGTACAGAGACGAATATCACATGTATTAAAAGGAGGGGTGGTAGCCATTCTAAAGACAGGGCGGA
This sequence comes from Sander lucioperca, assembly GCF_008315115.2. NCBI lineage: Eukaryota > Metazoa > Chordata > Actinopteri > Perciformes > Percidae > Sander > Sander lucioperca. Next base: position 23,053,979 of record NC_050183.1, read on the forward strand.
TCCTAAATTTGTGTAAACTCAGTTCCTCCTCGTATTCCTCAACAACTGATGAGGTACAATAATTGTTTATAGAAATTGGAGCTTCCCTATGGAAAACAGCATAAATATACACCTTCAAAATGGGTGAAAATATGCAGCTGTGAAGCAAGGTGTTGTTGATAAAGAACAAATGCAGTCAGGAAATCTTCATTGGGTACAATATCGCAACACTGTGCAGCTACCAGGTGTGAAATCGTACAGTTAAAAGAGTGTGAATAAAGGTGTTACCAAAAAGGACATAACTCCCCCCTGGAAAATATATGGAAATAATCTAGCAATGCAGCCCACGATTTCACTTTTTCATTATAGTCTGATCATTTTGAGTAGGATGTGCGATAAATTATTGACAGTCTTCTCCTTTGCTCCTCACATCACCACAAACCATTCCTATGCCTGAATGGATGAACTAACCTCTCACTGAGCCACCACTGGTCTTTGCTTATGATTTTTCCACCTTGAAAAACAAAGCACGTGTTTAGACTCGTCAAATTTCTAACCACTACATTTTAATGATGAAGACATCGGGGCTGGCTTAGATGTTCAGGCGTTGAACATCAAACGCAAAGTCACAAGTTCCCATCCAGCTGGGGACCTTTGCTGCATGTCTTTCCTCATCTCTCTCTACCCTTACTTTCTGTCCTCTTTACTGGCCTCCAATAATAGCTTAACATTCTCCAACACCTACAGTAGTTACAATAGCAGTTCAAAAGGTGTGGGAGTTTCAAGATCCCTTGAGTCATATAAGCACTCAACAATTGTTCTGACATAGATCCGTCCAGTTGATGCGCTTCTTCGACTTAAATCTCATAACAAAAAGGGAGCTCAAAAGGTGTAGTGTGTGTGTGTGTGTGTGTGTGTGTGTGTGTGTGTGTGTGTGTGTGAGGTTTACTGACTCTGGCTCTGGCTGTCCATCTTCTGTATACAACATGATTCATGACAGGAATAGGTCAGCTAGTTCCAGTAGGAACTAGGTTGTAGTGCCCAGACGTAATCACAACAACACTGCAGTTACAGTATGTGCACTGGCTTACTCTGGGTTAAATCCTGCTGGAGCTATTTCCACAGTGTCTCTCTCCCCATCTACACACTACAAAAAGGTAAATGGATGGGCCCACTCTCTTTAAAATAATCAAAAAATGAATAAAACAAAATGAGATTTCTGCAGAATAGCAATGATGGTGTTGTGATCATACAATGGGTGACTGTACAATACATGATTCTAAGCAGGCAAATTGGTTGGTATGCATGCTGAGTGCAATGTGAATACCCAAAAGGTTTTAATGTGCATGCATAAGCAGTGGGTAACCCACATCAAAACCACACACACTTCTAATGCAATCAAAAGTGGCCACATCATAGAGTGCTCAATTACAATCTCAAAGTGGGTCAGTGTAACCAATTTCAGCCCCGTAATGACACCAATCAAATATTTGTAAATAGAACAAGTCAATCTTGACAGTCAGTATAGTGAATGTAATTGCTCATGTGTTGTGGGACTGCTTATACTGGTGCCTCTCCACTAAGAGCTCTGCTCACAGATCAATGGGTTTCCACATTTAAACATGAAGTGTAAGCCAACAGATCGACTGACTCGGAGTTTTGGATGCAACGACTGGTATGTAGGAATAAGGGCACATAGTTCTTACATCCAGTGAGAGAATGACAGTGAGACAAAGAAAGAGTTAAGATGTAGAAGGCATGTGAGAAAAGCTGGAGGATTTAAAGGTAGAGGAGGCGAGCAGGGAAGCATGGAGAGAGCATTAGGGCATCTGTAAGGTGTAGAATCAGAGATATGTGAGAAAGATTGAGGGTGACCTAAGAAAAAGACAGAAATGACAAATACAGAGAGCGCTGCTGGAAAAAGGAAACACGCCTGCCAGCAAGCCCATAAGCAGATTGATTGTTTGTTCACAGTTTACTTCACAAAGCAGAATACCCTGCTGGTTTGGATCTTGGAGTCCCCATACTGCCTCTCCAACCTGCGAGGAATTCTCATTGTACCAAATCTGCATTTCAGTTCATGATCAAAATACACAAGCTCTTATTTGCAGACAAAACATTTTAAAAAAGTGAATTATGTGATAATACAAGACCGCCTCAGCAGACATAGGCTAAGAACACAGTTTGCAAAGCCATAGGATCTGAAACTGTCACACAGGACCAAAAATGGCTTAACAGAGAGGCTGCTGTTCTCTGTAACACTGGAAACCAAGTTGCCAAGCTCAGTGACAGGCAGACCTTTTGACAGCTCTCTACATTTTGAGAAAATAGGAATTTAATCCTCTTGTAAAAATGGACAATTAAGTTGAATTATTACAGGGTTCAAGGGTTGAAACTGGACAGCAAGACAATGTAGCTGGGGCTCTGGGGGCACATTTTTAAAGCGGTTCAATACTGTTTACCTATCAGGCAGCATCCACATGGCCAGTGTGTCTCCTCATGGGACTAATTTCCTGCAAGGTATTGAGGCAGTTGTGGGTGACATTAATAACAAAACTGCTGATGGAAATGTGATCCCCAACAAGTCTACTGTAAATCAATGGCACATATGCTGATAGGCAGGTGCACTGTTATTTATTAGTGCCCAGCAAATAGACTTAATTATATTCTATAGCAACATCTGATTAAATAAAAAGGACAAACATGTTATCTAACCCACCCAGTGGCACATTAATGGCTTTCATTTTAAGACTTAAAATAGGCCTACCTTAAAGTCGACATATGAGAGAAAATATCAATAAATACTATAATAAAACCGTGCATGATTTGCCTGTATGAATATGGCAAGAATATTGTAATGTATAGGGTTCAAGGGTTCACTCCTTTAATAGGATGCAGCCTGCCAATATTAATAAAAGAAAGGGGGACGCCTGGGGTTAAATGATGGGGTTAGGGTGAACTTAACGATGACAGGAGCCAAACAAAGCCAACTGAAATCTTGTCCACACACCAAACCCCCATTTTCATGAAGCCCTTTTCTTCACTACGTGGAGGATGAAAACACAAGCTTGTCTAGCGAATAAAATAAAAATATAATTCGACAACCTAAAAAGAAAAGCTCCTAGTTTAACTTACCTTCTCCAAAGCTCATCTACACGTGGAGACAAAGGGAATCCCGGGCGCCTTTTGCGGGTTGTTTTCGGACAGAAAAAGCAGCTGTCAACACATGAACAAAAATGTCTTTTATTCCGTATCAGCGAGTGTTTTCGCCATCCTCTGTTGGAGCGTGTTTACTCTACAGCTGCCCCTAACGAGCAGTCCTTTACACTCTTCATCTTCAGTCTGTTTTGTATTCACATGATATAGCTAATGTTTCTTGTTTGTCCACTTTTTCCGAGATTAAAACAAACAAAACTAGCGCGTTAATTAAACTGCTTCTTGTTTGTCCCGGTTGTATTCCGTTTCACCGTTCACAAGCTACCTTCCAAGATCGAAGTGCTTGTGTTCGGGGAGGTTGAAGGCTTTCGTGTATCAAATGCATCAGAAACTCGGTGATCCCCTCCGACTACCCCTCCCTCCTCCCTCCTCTCAGCAGAAGAGGACAGTGGACCAATTGAAAGACAGAAGGAAAGAGAGAGAGGCGAGCCGAGCTTCTCAGTCTGCTGTGGGACCAGCGAGCAGTCAATTACAGAATGAACAGCTATCAGCAGACTAAAGCCTAAATGACATCATGAAGAAACATTTGATCTTACAGTTTTAATCATTATAACTGCTAGCACGGCTTGGACTGTAAACATTAGGTATATTATTAACATTAGTAGCCTGCTCGTTTTAAATAACAATAATAATAATATCATTGTGACATTTTCTAAATGTAGGCTAATATGTCATATTTTAAATGTAAGCATTTATTTTACTATAAAATCAACAAAAAATGTCTTCAGCTATATTAATTAATCCTGGCTTGAATTCTTTCTTTTTTTCTTTTAATTTAGGTGATAAGATCAATATAAATTTCATTTATTACTTCAGCAGATCATTATCACGTTAGCCTAGAGGCAGGGGAACAATTAGGTTAGCATTGTTTGAAGATGTGTCCAAACTCATTAAAACCTGTTTTATTTGCACAAAGTAGGCTATTGTGTATTGCACCCAGGCAGATAATCGTACTTCCACTGCTGACTAGTGGTGACTAAATACTCTTTAAACAGAGATCTTCAACCGGGGGTGCGGGACCCCTAGGGGGTCCTTAGAGTTACTGCAGGGGGGCCACCAAATTATTAATTTTGTTTGTTTGTTTGTTGTTTTATATGCAACTTAATTTTGATACAGGGTCCATGCTCCATCTCTCTTTCAGTTAGGGGTCCTTTTCTTAAAAAACATTTAGGACCCCTGCTTTAAACTCTACAACATTACATCTGCCTGTTACATTGCATTCATGTGCCTGACGATTTTGTCCAAAATTACTAACAGCTTTCTTATTCACATCAATACAGTGGGAGCAATTTTGGTTTAATACCACAACCTGCCCACACAGCTGTGATCATGGGGCTGGTCAGGGGTTCAACAGGGTCATACTTATACCAATATTATAGATATTCTTTGTGCCAAGCAATGCTAAACATGTCTACCTTTCTGTACTCAACACAAAGAGATGAAAATGTATTATTCTTCATGGGAACGTGGTCGCTTTTGTGCATTTGGTGAAACGTTACACATTAACTTACACAGTACATCTTCTCAGACATTACTCTACTTCCCTAGAGAGTTAGTCAATGTTGTGGTGGAAAATAAGTACGCCTTCTATGTGTGTTGGTCAGTATATATATATATATATATATATATATATATATATATATATATGGGTAAACTGCAGCTCATGGGAAATTATCAAATCTATTGTTTCTTCATTCACTGGAATTCAGCAGAAGGAAAGTTCACGCTCTCCACAAAATTAATGACACACATCTGTGAATGTCGGCTCAATCCCATGTTAGTGAGCACACAATGTAAAAATAATGTTGGTTCAAAACATGATAAGTAGCCTCATCACTAGAGCTATTATTAACTTTTTAGCAAAATGAGCTCAGTGAATTCCCATAACCTATGTTTTACATCTGTCTCTTTTTTACAAATACACTACCATGACTTCTGAAGAGATTTCCATGTTGCAGTAAATCATCTCTGTTGTAAGACTGTGCTGTTCTATTCAACAAGAGAAAGCATAATGTGGAAAAAGGGCAATACTACTCTCTTGTGAGTTCATATATTATGCTTTGTCAATGCCTGTTCTCATGTCCAGAAGTTCTCTGTGTGACAGATGTCTGTGTCAGCATAACGTGTGTGTGTGTGTGTGTGTGTGTGTGTGTGTGTGTGTGTGTGTGTGTGTGTGTGTGTGTGTGTGTGTGTGTGTGTGTGTGTGTGTGTGTGCACGCGCGTGCGTGCGTGCGTGCTCCACTGTGTCACCAGGTCATGCTGTATGTGATTACTCCACAAATGCTGTCCCCAGTCTGTCCCTGTTAATTAAACTATGTTAGACTCTGCACTGATTTCTGAGCATTAGTGAAACACCGGCTGTAATTTTCCTACAGCTTAAAAAAGATACTTTTTACTGGCAAATACACAAAGTTTGTGACATTTGTCTCATATAATCCACTGGAGCTCGCGCTTACTGACCAAAGAGGTTGCAGGAAAGCTTTTCAAGCCTGTAAGCTTAATCAAAATGGGATAAAAGCATGCATGTTTGTTATGGTCAAACCATACACATCTTTACTTTTTTGATCCTCAAACCCTACAAAAAAAGATCTGTGTTGTAGGCCTATCTCTGTTGTTCTGCCCAAAGCAAGAGCACAAATCTCTCTAAGTCCTCCAAACTACTGTAAATGACAAAATTCATTGTTTGTCCGAGCGATCCAGAACAACACATAATTGTTTTAAGATCTGACGCTTCTACCAACACCATTTGTCAGTGCCTTCCAAAACCGTTACAAATTATTGTTGGAAAAATAGATCTGTTTTATGATGTGACAAAGCTATGGTTTACGTTTTGTTAATCAGTTTAGGCCCAAAAAACACTTGGTGAGTGGTCAGAGTAAAATCATGGTTTGGGTTAGGAGAGCTTCATCGTCATGGTTACTTTAAATAACAAGGGGTTAGGTTATGGTTAAAAGAAAACAACATTGATTGTTGGTAGAAAATGGAAAACAAACAGCGATCTCCAGTGTCTAAGTACGACATTTTGTGCACTGTGTGGTACATCCTAGGAGTAGCGTGTTCCTGCAAGGGAGGAAGCTGCAGATTCAGGACCGCATTTCTAGGACCCTAGTTTTTCAGGTAGATGCTAGAATGTAGTTACTGTAACTCAAACCAAACCATGTCTTTTAACCTAACCCTAACCTTATAGCTAGTCAGCTGCTAACTTAAGTGTTGATGCTTGCGCTGTATGACAGTTTTGTTCGGTAACTAGGGTCATAGAAATACCGTCCTAGGACCGCAGTTCTGAAACTGCAGCTTCCTTTATTGCTTGAACACAGAATAGTCTTTGCTCCTGACGGACAAGTCATAAACATAAACATGTCGGTTTGGAGAATTTGCTGAAATTACTGAAGCTGTAGTTTCTCTTGGGAGGACAGTCTCAATTATTCTTCAATTCTATTTCTGACTAAAGAGCTTTAGTCATGTAATACATTTCTACTTTAATCGAAGCACAGGAGTTGTGTGCCATTTCAATCCAACAGAATGGACAGATTTCAGCAACACAGAGAGAAAATATCATGGCTTACTTTGTAAATTTATCTCGTCATTTCTCAGTCTTGAATTGAATTTAGACAAACTGTGACTAACTGTGTAATGATATTTTTTTACATTACAATATATATTATATAGGAGTGCTCATTATTTATGTATCTATTTGACAGGGACAATGGAGAGTCAGACTGTCCCAGAGTTAGCTGATTGCTAAATTTGAACAGCAGTCCCCAGACAGGAAAAGCCACAAAATAACTATGACATCAAATGTTATAATACAGACAGGATGACAGAGAATAAACATTGCATCATGCAAAAATAAAAGCACTTTCCATTTATTATGGCACTCCTTTTTCCCTTACACAGAGTATTAGATTTTGTTTCTCAATTTTATGAATCCTTTGTCTCTCTGCCACCACAAAGCATGTCTAATCTTCTCAATTGACCGCAAGAGCAGGTTTCTGTGGAAATGAGGATTTGGTAACAATGCAGCAGCCTATTGACTAGAGATGTTATTGACTCATTTCAGGCAATCCTGCTGTTGACCCTTTCAACCTCCTGTGTCAAATCAAGTATGTTTTTATGTGTTACAGAAAGGATCACCCACATGGGAGTGCTTAGTCCAGTATGCAAAAAAAAAGTATTTTAGGCTTCCCATTCCCATTCTCATTGAGAAATGAGGTGGTAAGATGTTACAATGAGGAGAGGCCAATTATTAAATCCTTTCTCTATTGTGCTGCCAAATACAGGACCATTTTCTGTGTGTATGTGTGTGTGTATAACTGTAATTACTTTCATTGCTTCTTTCGATCACATCCTTAATTTACTGTTAATAGCAATAATATTTACAGGAAGACCCACATATCTATGAGTATACAACCTCTGCCTCACATCAGTCTCACTGAGTTATTAAAAGCCTCAGGTCTAAATATTTCATTCAGTCACAGAGGAACAATGTCAGAAAAAGCCTGGGTATCTATACTCGATACCTTTCAAACGTATCAGCCAAAATAGCCCAGAGCCAAGTAGTATCGAAACTTCTCCAGTCAAACTTTTGCATTTGATCCTTTATACCCAGATCAAAAAAAAAAAAAAAAAGACTATTTGTATGGTTTTGCTCTCAGCCAATCACCGCAATTATTCTTCGATTTAATGCAATGTGTGATTGGCCCTGCATACTGCAGCAGCTACAACCCATGCAGTCTGTGGAGTGGTGAAGATGAGCGTAGTGTATTTGATGAAGTTGGACAGTTTTGTATAGTTTTTTAATGAATAGTTTAAAAATGTAAACATTTTCAAAATGTATTTGTGTAAAAATCATTTGGATGGGCAGGAGAGGTGGTGGAATTTTATACAACTGAATGCTTCCATTCACATAATGGGTAATGGATATCGAATGAAGTAGAAACAAAGTAATTAAATTAAGTACTCTATTGGTATCCTAATCACTTTAAGTGTACTGGTATTGATACTGGTATCATAATCTTTTAAACAATACCCAGCCCTAGTCAGGAACTCCTACATAGGAGGTATCAGTCCTAAAAGGTCTATAGGGTAGGTTTCCTTTACAATCTGCTATCAGTAACTTAATTAAGTCTTTGACACTCTATATTTCCTGGGAGGACCCCCAGACCCTCCGCTTAATATGTGCACACACACAAGCATGTGCGCGCGCACTCACTCACTCACTCACTCACTCACTCACTCACTCACTCACTCACTCACTCACTCACACACACACACACACACACACACACACACACACACACACACACACACACACACACACACACACACATACACAGATGAGATATGCAGCACCACCTCCAATGTGAGGACACTCATCTGTCATACTGCTATGAATAAAGTAATAGGGAGAATAGATGTGTTTACAGTATATAAACATGTATCTGCTGGGATGTAAACATCACCTTCATGTGACAACAGATTGAGATAAAATGAAAACATTTAGGTCTATTAATATTCCAAAGCTGAGCTGCATTTTATTTGCAACTAAAGAAAGAAGAAAAGGATTATTTTGAATTGAAAAGGGAACATAACAGAAGTGATGCTTCTGAATGCAAATCAGTTAAATCCCCACCCCTGCATCCAAGTGGACTGACTCAATCTCACATTTAGACATCCCTGTATCTAGCGAAACTAAATTATCTCTAAATCATAATATGCAACGCAGATCTCGAGGCTATATGGACTCTGCTACAGAGATTAAAATATTACCACTACTATAATACGACCAATATTTTTTTTATGATGCTTCCACACTGATCTCATTTCACATACATAACTTTCTCCTCACTGTCTGAAATGCTGTAGAAATACACAGAGACAAATGAGAATTGGACTCCTCCATATTGATGAGAGATGATGCCACTGGGGGTGACCAATCATCTTTGTTTAAGCGATGACATGGTGCATTTTGTACTTTTAATTGGACGCATAGACTCGCCGTTTTTTGTGGATGTCCCATTCGACCCCACAAATCCCAAAAGGTCTGTTTGTTTTGTGTTTAATTAATGATGTGTGTGACACGTTTGCATGTTACAGTAAGGATGGTACATTGATAATGTATGTGTATGCACTTGTGTGAAATGTAAGCAAATGGGAAAGGCTGCCGAGTGTGTGTATATTAGTGTGTACGTGTGGTGGTTTGGGATTTACTTCTTAAGTGACACGGCCATGCTTAGGAAGCATTGCCATCTGGTAGATAGAGAGGGGTACTGAGACACATGCAAACAGGTACACACACACACACACACACACACACACACACACCAGTATCAGCATGTAATAAATAATTCAAATGCACAGAAAAAAGGCAGCAATGTCCTTATCTGTATCAGGCAACCACACACATAACACACATAACACCAGCACCTCATACAATACTCTGTTTTCTTACCAGTCACTGCAGATTTACTTTCAAAGTTCATGACGCTTCCACTAGATGCTGCCTTAATTTTCTCTCTAGTGAAAAAAAAATCACCATGTTTTGACTCAGGTAAGGATCAGGACCACGTCTGCAAGGGAAAATTGAAGGTCAACACGTTAACCTGTTTCTGTATTACAAGAACACTTCAGACATTAAGACAAACAGCTTCTGTTTTGTTACTGTTATCCCACACACTGGCACACACAAACAACTTTAACCCGTTGTTTATGTACACAGCAGTTGAGATTAGTTTGCATCGCAGCAAACTTGTTTGTCCAGGATTACAGTTTTTTTTCAATTGCTAAATGACAGTGGGCACAACTGAAGCCATGTGCAAAACTCAAACTACAGTCTGCACAGCAGCAGTTCATGTGGACCAAACTCTAGTTCGTTTTTCATTGCTTGAACACAGTTTTCAAAACTCTACACCCTTATCCCATCACTTTAACCACAACCTGCACAACACTGTGGATTTACAGCACTTTGTTCAAATGCTAACACACTGCTTTCAAAACTGTTAACCACACATTCAAAAAAGAATAGATTTCAGTCTGGTGCCTATCAAACACTGCTGATTGCAATTTTAGCTGAAAGCCTAAGCAGGTGTCTTGTTTTAGACTAGTTAGTGAACATATACGGTATGTATATAGAGAAAGCTCAGAAAGCCTTTTTTGTATACAAACACTAAATAAGAATTAAACAATTATACACTGTACCGTTTGAGAGAAACAGGTAAAAGAGCAAAGATACCAACATGTCCAGGTAAGATGTCTGAGGTTACATACACAGGTATAAAAAAAAGAAGTGAAAAACACTATATTTTTACTATAGTAAAACTGTGTTCTTACTGTTTTTCAGAAAGCAATGGCGGTTACAGTTTTTTTTTATTGCTTTGACCTGCTTAAAGAAACTGGGATCCACTCGGTTTTCATCATCACTGTCTCAGCAGAGCAGAAGACACCTCTTGCAAATGTGTTAACCCTTTCTCATTGGATTGACACATTTCCCCCACCCTTTTGCAGAACAGTTAACATGGATGTCATTCAAGCAGTCCAAACTCCATTGTTTTATGGTGCGTTCATGCCACCTGGGAATATCAGGGACCACCCCCGTGATTATGTTGTTTTTCCGACTACCAGCGTTCACATGTCGGGATGCGTGTTCTTCTTCTTCTGTTATATTGGCGTTTGGCATAACAACTTGTTGCATGACTGCCACCAACTGCTGGGTGTAGCCTAGAGCATCAGGTGTGTGAAAACCTGGTGAAAACATGGAGGCCACAATAATTTGCTGCTGTTTTCTTATGCGAACATACAAACAGCACATTGTCAGGTGTTTGTGTTATCTGCAGGACAACGAATGGGAAAGGACACGGATAAGGTGTTGTTGTTTGTTTTTTTATATTTTATTTATAAATTATTATATTTATATTTATGAATAATTTGAAACATGTTATGTCTGTGTATGTTTCTCAGCAGAGGCATTTGTCCACAATAAATAAGTTTATTGTCATTGAAATATGTTCAGTGAACCAAATTCGCCTCCATCAAATGTCAGTTGTCAACAACGCGTCACCAACTGGGAAACTCAGTTAGCAAAATCTGGCCCGAGTTTCCCACCTCTGATTCCCACAGGAAGGGACGTGAATATATGACGTTTTCACTCGGAAAAACGTTTTTCCGATGTCCATGAACGCACGGCTAGCTATGGTAACCAAACAGAAACCATCTGTTCCTAACTATTAGAAACTACCTACATAAGTATGAAATCACTGAAGCACCTGTTTGACACTCCTTCACACAAATATTCAATTAGCAGTCAGTCTGCAGGCCTTAAAGGTGCAGCGTCTGTGTTGTTCTTTGCCAACATGGATGGAAGAGGTCTAAGACAGAAGAGACTGAGTATCAATATTGGCTATTTCTTATACTCTACAGTAATAGATGTTTATACTTTACTGTAATATATTGTATTTTTATTTTCTTAATTTATCATACTCTAATAGATTTTATTTTGATTTACATGTATTTTGTGTAATATTTACAGTATTTCAGTTTTCAGCCACAGTTTCAAAATAAGAATCAATGGAATCAATAAAATGTGCATCAAAGCATTTCTGATTCTGGATCCAGTTCTTTGCAAGAAGTCAAATTTGACAACAAATGGCACTGGCATGAAAGCTACATACAGTAATAGGCTACAGTGACAAGCAATGGTGCACTGATGCGCACTGAGTGCTGTATTTTGTATTTTGTAGTCCACTGTGTAATGGTTGATTGGAAGAGCTCATACACTTGTTTGCAAGTTGTGTTGTTTGAAGGAAAAATTTTCTTTTGTTTCATATTTTAAATGTTTTGGCACGGTTAGAGCCTTTTGCAAACAAAATGTGTCATTAGACCATGAGTCCCACTGTTTCGGCCTGTGTGTTAACTGTTTTGAAAAATGTGGAGTTTGAGTTGACTGCTGCATCAAAGCAATCAAAAAAAACTGTAAAGAAATGGAAACATCACATTCATTTGTAGTTAGAGATGATGCAGACATCCAATGTGATGATGAAAACTTGCCGCATGATGCTGGAGAGAGGCAGGATTAGTCACACTATTCTTTGTTACTGTTATGTAGTTTTTTTTCCAGTAATTCCATAAATTACTAGAGATGAAATACTATATTGAAACAAACTGCTGATTTTCATTTCTTCTTGTTTACCTTACGTAAAAATTGGTATATTACATAAAATCTATATCTTTTCTTTAAAGAAACTATTGAGTTGCGTGAAGTCAGTTCAATTGTTGAAACTGTAAAGATGAGAAAGTTTGTAATTTCTGTATTGTGTTTGACGCTAATGTTTTTACTCTCAGTGTGTTCTGAGTGATAGTGTGTGTTATCTCAGTGAGGATTGTTCATAGTGTTTGGCTGCACTGAGCCTGTTTTGAGACGTGTGTTAAGAGTTGTGTTGCTTGGAATGAGTTTTGCAGGAGATGTGAACTGTTTAGTTCACGTGATTGTTGGTAGTGCAGACTGCAATTTGAGTTTTGCACATGTGGCTTCAGTTGTGCCCAGTGTCGTTTAGCAATCGAAAAAAACTGTAAACCATATTTCCCTCGGTGTGGTGTTGGAATGGGACACATTTTGACTTAGATAAAGGGCAAGAATTTCAAGGCGTGGTACCTTATGTTGGTAGGCAGTAAGCAGAGGTAACAACCATGACCTTCGACAGCAAATCTCTATCTTATCTCATCTTATTCAGTATTTCTCCTTTCAAATAAATAACAAACCAGTCTATTGTAACACTGGAGTTTTGGCTTTCGACTGACCTTTACGGAACCTTTTTAACACCAGCAGGAGCACATAGCCTTGCTGTGTTCAAAAGTGAGGTAGTGCCGGAAACAATGTTGATATATGAATAAAATGAGATTATAAAATATCTACCATTCTTTGTGGTGAGGACCTTATCACATGCCACTTCTTCAAATGGCTAATTGATGCTTTTCGGTCAAACAATTACACATATTGTTTAATATATGTGTTGCTTTGTGTTTTTGTTTTATAATAGTGACAACTTGAGAGAGATGCCTAATTCCCTTAATGTATATGTTGTATGTTTACATGTGTCCTGAGCACTTTTCTTCTTCTTCTCCAGGATTTCCAGAGCAGAAGGCTTATACCTGGTTGAATTTAACAAATGTGTTTCATTGAATTATGACACAGTAAATGCATACATGGAAAGAAAACACATATTACCATGTGAATTGTATTTTACTTTATTTCTTTGATTGGTTTTTATTTAGGCATTTTAAATCTTCCACTATAGGGAAGCTCAACTTAATTCGTATTACTGACATTCAATTTCACTGAGCAAAGTAGTATGTTAGATTAAAGAGAAAATCATGATCTATACTAATGTTAATGTATGCCCGCTCCCCTTTTGTTTTAACCCTGTGGCCACATAGATAGTCACAATCTTCTCTCTGTGTTCTCTGCTCATAGCTGTAGCACAAGTCTTTTCTTTGGACGTCAGGTTATTAAGTGGTTAAATATTTCTAAATCTGTGTTATGAGGTCAGTTAATTTGGAATGGGCAGTTTGTCATATTCGCAGATTATTACTCAGCGTCACTAA